>NW_022195277.1:0-2138 GCF_008641045.1 Pistacia vera
TTTTCTGTTAATATTTAATTTAAAAGACGAAAATACCCTTAAATAGTTTATTATAAATTAAATTTAGTTAATTCAAAGTCTTTATTCGATTATCTATTAGTCCAAGTATAAAGATATTTTTTTTTATTTGTTTATTTAATTAATTAGGAATATTAATTTTTTATGTATGTTAATTGGTAAAAATGAAAAACATTATAAATAATAGTGATGTGATATTGATGACATTATAAATAAATATTAAGATTATTTAACTTTAAACAATTTTATAGCATTACTTCTAACTTTTTAGGTGGGGTTAACTATTTTTTCTATGTTGAATTTTTAATATTTGACTTTTTGGTTAATTAAAAAATAATATAAAAAATTTATAAAGTAAAATATTTAAGGGTATTTTTCATTTTTTCAGTAAAATATTAACGAAAAACATAACAAAACCTAACAAATGGTGGGAAAGTGTCATTTTGAAATTTGATGGGTGGGAAAGTGTCGTTTCGCCAAACCTTGGGTGGGAAAATGTCGTTCTCCCCTTTATTAAAAATTTAAAACCACTTTGCTTATGGTCGAATAGCAAGATTCTGGGTACTCAGCGGTCTTGTGTTCGAGTCACACAAAGTGATCACCTATCATGTTTATGACTTACCTGGTCTATTGGACTTGTAGGGTGTTTAATGGATCTCGATGATTAGTTGAGGTGTGCACAAGCTGAATCAGACACCCCAATTATCAAAAAAATGATGTTTAATAAATCTCGAGGATTAGTTGATATTTACACAAACTGCCCAGTAATTAGAATTTATTTTTTCATAAATTTTACCAAGTAGTGGGTTGGAATTATATTACTCAATCCGAACCTAGCGGGCCCTTAACTTGGGTTGATTCAAGTTTCATAGTCGAAACCCATTTGAGGTGTTGTTGGGCTACAAATGCTGACCAATTAAGAAGTTAAGGCCTCTTTTACAAGGTAATTTTTGGATGCTCCACAACTGGATGAGACCAATCCCAGAAAAGGAAATTAATGTAGCATTTAAGCTCTCAAGCCCTAATCAATTTTGTTGCCAAGACAAATGGTTCTAGTGTTTAATGGGCTTTAGCATGAGATAATGTACGAAGATTTTTTTTTTTTTCGGGTAATCGATGTGGTCAGACCAGCTTGTATGCATCTTAACTAATCCTCATGATTTATTAAACACTATACAAACCTAAAGGATCAGGTAAGTCACAATGTGATAAGTGGTCTCAAGGTATGAACCTAGTGTCACGGGCTGGAAGTTTCACACCCAAAAGGCTAACCTATTAGGTGGAGGGACTCAACCCATTTATAAGCTCAAGACTTCCTCAATACGCTTTCGATGTGGGATTCGTTACATTCTTCCCCACTCAATCTGGTGACGCCCTCGTCACAGATGGGCCCCCTTGCCTACCCGTCCACCTCACTCTCATGAGCCTACAATCACACATGGACGCTTCTACGTGAGTGCTTGATGAGACATCGAAAGACGAATCGGGTTTGCTTTGATTCCACTTGTTACGGGTTGAAAGTTTTACACCTAGAAGACTAATCTATTAGGTGGAGGGACTCAACCTATTTATAAACCCAAGATTTTTCTAATACATTTTCGATGTGAAATTTGTTACACTAGAAACTTAAAGAAAAGAGCAAACTCTCTTAAGCACGTAACCAATCCCTTGGGTTGATATTCTTTGTTTCAGTAGGCCATATTGGTACCAATTTTGTTTCTTGCACTCAACACTTTGCTGTAGTTGGGTGTCTGGGATCGCATTAATTTTACATTTGAAACCGTCACACAATGCCCTTGCTTCTCCGCAACATCTTTCTTCCTCTCAATACTTCTTTTCTACGCTCGGTGCACCAACACACACCGGATAGTTTCCCTTCATACTGCCCCCACAAAACCCTCCTTAAAAATAAAGAAAAGAAGGAGTACGTGTCGCGTTTTAAGCAAACCAAATTGCATGCTTCCTTGACACGTAAGCAAATTTTAGATATAACGCCCCCGTGTCGTTAAGTTTATCCTTTCACCTACATCACGACCTACCACATTACCTCGCATCCGAAACTCTCCCCTCCCCAGTCACCGTCCATCCTTACTTTAACGGCCAAGATTCGTCCTAAGTTC
>NW_022195278.1:0-33870 GCF_008641045.1 Pistacia vera
CTGCATTTTAGGTTCCGGTTCCTTGAATTGAAGAACCTGCACTGTGCGGTTCCGGTTCCGGTTCCTTTTTTTGGGAACCTGCATTATGCGGTTCCGGTTCCGGTTCCCCCGGAAAATGCAGGGTACCCGGAACCGCTCACCCCTACGTACAAGATCTATCACGATAGATCTTAATTCCGAGGTTGTAGGCTACTTTTCCTAAGTCCTTCATGGAGAAGCACTTGGATAACCAAGTCTTTACCAACTGCAAGTTTAGTATGTCATTTCCAAATGAGAAGTATGTCGTCGACATACAAACCAAGAATGCCACTACGCTCCCACTTACCTTCTTGTAAACACAAGGCTCATCTTCGTTCTAGATAAAGCCGAATTCTTTTACAGCTTTATCAAAATGAATGTTCTAAGTCCTTGAAGCTTGCTTGAGTCCATAAATGGACCTCTGCTACTTGCATATCTTATCAGCTTATCTATCAAGAACTAAACTATTGGGTTGTGTCACATACACATCCTATTCAAGGTTTTCGTTCAGGAAAGCCATTTTAACATCCATTTGCCAAATCTCACAGTTGTGATATGCAACAATTGCAAGCATAATTTGGATAGACTTAATCATGGCAACCGACAGAAAAGTTTCTTCATAGTTAATACCATGAATTTGTTTGAAATCTTTGGCAACTAGTCGTGCCTTATAGGTATGCACCTTGCCATTCATGTCAGTCTTCTTCTTGGAGACCCATTTACACCCTATAGGTTCTACCCCTTCAGGTGGATCCACCAAAGACCATAACTGGTTCTGGTTCATGGAGACAATCTCAGATTTCATGGCTTTAAGCCATTTTATGGAATCCAGATCCGATATAGCGTCTTCGTAGGTCCTGGATTCGTTGTCTTGGTAGAGCAGTATATCGCCATGCTGAATCACAAGGAAACCATATCTCTCGGGCTCATGACGTACTCTCCCAGACCTACATAGCTCCTGTGCTACTTGAGATGGTTTACTTTGATCCAAAGAGTGTGGAGTAACCTTCTCACGATGTTCAACCACTTCTTATGGCACATCCTCCCGTCTTTCGTCTAATGTATCTTGTGGCTGTAGAACTTCATCAGGTTCTACTTTTCTCCCATTAGTACTTCTTAAGAAAAATTCCCTTTTTAAGAAGACACCAGTATGAGCGACAAAAAACTTGCACTTTTCTGAATGGTAGAAATAATATCCTTTGGTCTCCTTAAGATACCCCACAACTATCCATTTGTAAGATTTCGGGCCCAGATTGTTCGAAGTCAATTTCTTGACATAAGCTTCACAACCCCAAATCCTTAGATAAGACAAGTTGGGCTTTCGCCCACTCCATAGTTCATATAGAGTCTTATCTATAGACTTTGACGGCACACATTTTAGTATGTGAGTCGTAGTCTCTAGGGCATAACCTCAGAATGATGCAGGTAGATCACTAAAACTCATCATGGACTTAACCATATCAAGTAAGGTCCTAATCCTTATTTCAGATACACCATTATGTTGGGGTGTATTCGGAGAGGTGAGTTTTGATACTGTCCCACATTCCTTTAGGTATGTTTAACTCAACTTGCCACACTTGGCATATTTGTTATTTTGAAATTATCCTTATTGTCAATTTTAAGAACATATTATTATGGAACAGTTCCATAAAAAATATTATTTATACTAAAAGACAACAATCCATTAGTAAAGCAATATTCTTATCCAAAGTGGGCACAGAAAAATTATTTCTAGAAACTGAACGAATATCATAACAATCTATAAGTTCCAAGTAACAAGCTCGTAAGCAAAATCAAACAATAAGATCCTACAGCTAATGCAACATCATGTGCTCCATTTCCAACTGGTAGGTCCACCTCTCCCTCGGCGAGCAATCTACTATGTCGTAGTCTCTACACATTAAAATAAATGTGAGTAACTCATCTTGTGTCAATGACCCAAGATGTTGATGGGAGAAGTTAATTTCAATCAAGAACGTACCTGATGAAGAAGTAACATTCTTCTTCCTTTTTGCTAGGAAGGCCTTGCAATGCTTCCTCTAGTGGCTCGGATTCCCATAGTGAGGACAAACACCCTTCCTATCTACAATAGTTTCTTCCAACAACTTTTAAGCCTTTTCCTTCTCACTTGAGTTAGCTTAAACCAACATCAATGTTTCTGACATTTTCATACCTGATTCAGTAGCCTTCAACATATCCATAAACTCAGAAAGGGTATTCTTCTTATCATCCTCAATGAAGTCATAGACAATTTGAGAGTAAGAATCTGGTAAAGATTGTAATGTTAGGTCTATTGCTAAACCCTCATTAAGTCTATATCCCAAAATCTCAAGCTTGTTCATATACTCGGTCAACTTGAGTATATGATCGCCAATTTTGGTACCCTCTTCCATCTTGCATCTAAACAATGACCAAGACACCATATGCTTCTCATTTCTCTGAAGAAAATAAAGAATAAAAGCTTAGTACATATTCTGGCACTACTGTCGCAGTGATGCAAGCACAATGTATCTTGTCATTTATGCTTTTGCATCATGTATATGCTTCATATATACATACCCAATTTGATGGATAGAACTATTAGTAAGCTCTGGTGACAAAGCTTGCTCAATGGTATATAATCTATCGCTTGACTGAAGTATATTGTTTATACTTCTATACCAGTCAACGAAATTCTCACCATTCCATTTGTTTCCCAGTTCGATGATTTGTCATAGTGATGATGGGATCATATTGCTCAATTTAAGTGAATCTACAAGAACAAAATAAGCAAAAATTATTATAATGTTCATTATTATTTAATAAGGTATTTTATTAAAATCGTTCCCACTATTTTTCTCAAACCAATAGCCCTCACTATTAACTCGGGAAAGCCTGTTGGCTTTCCTAGTGGACTGAGATCCCATCTAGCCCATTTCAAACATTCGCTTTGGCGAACAAGCCAACATAGGCTGATTAGATAGGCCAACAAACTTAATCCACACCAGTTGATAGCTCCCACTACCAACCTCAAATGTGAAGTAAGCCAACAAACCAATCACACAATACAATGATCGAAGCCATTGTCCTCAAGTGTGATTCTCAGTATTATTAGAGTGGACACTACATGTCACCACGTACACACAAGTGTACTTATCTACTATGCCTATGACGTGCTTATCAATCTTCGCTTTGACGAACAAGCAAAACATGTTATTTTAAGTTGACCCATCACCATTAAGGAAAACTCCAATGAACTTTAACCTCCCACTAGTAGAAGTGTACCCTTCGCTTTGGCGAATAAGGTTCCAACGAACAGTGGTTTGATTAAAGACATGGTGATGGAAGGCGTTTTAATGACTAAATATCCTTTATTTGAGGGGTTTTATTTTGCGCCTCACTAATTTATTATCTTTGTTAAAATGACATTGATCGGCATGTTATTAAACATTCAACCTTAGCTTGCATTCTAAGCAAAATATAAACGTGCCAGTACATGACCCAACTAAAACCAATTTCTTCGAGCCTAAAGGAATTGGTAGGTCAACCTAGGGTCAAAACAAACCTTGGGTTTTAAAGTTTGCCTCTTCATCGCTGCTTCATTTCTTCATCATGATCGTTACAAAAGGAATTTATAAAAAGTAAATCCTATTCTAATTTACATCAATAAATCAAAAACCTCGCGTTACATAGGAGAGAAGTAAGATGTGAGGAAGAAGTACATAAAGAGTTTAGAGGTAGGTAGCAGGTCCTATTTATTCCAAAATTAAATAAACAAACCCAAAATTAAATAAACAAACCATAGGTCTAAGGCTCATATATCGGGCACCATGCAATTTTCAAACAAGTACATTGCATACATTCAAAATAAACATTTTGAATTAGGTGGGTGAAATTATTAAATTACCCTCTTAGATGTGCAGAATAATTATTGGCTTAAAGGTTTTTGGAAAAACTACACTTTGGTCCCATCGCGTAAAAACCGCGATCCACAATCGTCGTGGTGAATGTAAAAAATACCACGGTCTGCGGTGAGTGTGAATGATTAGCGAGCTCCAGAAGCTCGCTCGTTACGGAGATCATTCACCAAACTTGTGATTGCCATGGTGAGCGTTGATTTTCAACGCCGCTCCAGAAGCTCGATCGCCATGGTAAAGTTTTATTTTGATGTGGCGACGATTTCCATCACCCTGGCGAGCACTGATTTTTAAGCGCTGCTCCAGTCAACAGAGCTCGTCGCTGCGGCGAAGGTTTATTTCACCGCAGTGATCGGTGCAGACCAGTAATAAGGTAGTTCATTTTTTTTTTCTAGTTTTTCGCGTAACAACATGAATCCAAATCAAATCGAATGCACAATATTTGACTAGGACATCAACCAACCAAGAATCATTCATCAACACATCAATTAACCAATTAATCATACAAATCATGCATTAAACACTAAATTTTACAGATTTAAAAAATTAGTTTACACTATAACATGTTATCAAACATAGATTAAACAATATACTCTGATACCCAAGGCTCTGATACCTTATAAGATTTGCGCAACGAAAAATCAGAGTTTTAAAACAAATCGATCAATTATTCAATCCCAAAAATCAGGGTATCGATTATATTGTTTGCATATATTATAAAATCTGTATAATATCAAATTAACAGCAAATCCATACAAGGATTCAGATTCACTTACGTACGTTTGGAGTCTCCTTTAGTAGTCTTTGATTCGATTTCGCTTTCAATTTAATGTAAAACTGCACAAACGTTGATCCACACGAAGACAATCCGAAGAACCAAAAAGGGATTTGCTAGATCCACTTAATGGCTTCAAGAATCAAGAAGAAATTTTTTTTCTTCTCCACTCAATGAAGAAGAACGTGAGAGGGAGAGTGGGATAAGTGGCTAGGGTTTTGAATGATAAAAAATTATGTTATTTTAATTTAAATTGCACTTACATAGTGCAACAATTAAAACCCTATTCCACTTATGAATAGCCATGGGCTCCAACCCTAATACACCCTTGCAACCAAACACCCCATTAATGGTATTTTAAATTTAATTAATTGTTTATTATAATTAAAATCAATTAATATATAAAAATATATTAACATTTAATTAATAATAATAATCTATTTAAATATATGTGCACATATATTTACATATAATCTCACTAATTTTAATTTTAATATTAAATTAAATACAAACAACAATCTCAGCAAATTTAATTGCATTGTGAGATTACCAAAATACCATTTCGTCATAAAAGACGAAAATACCCCTTTCACAAATTGATTCTTAAATTATCTTTCAAGTGTGTGAACTGTAGGCTCCTTATCATATCGATATTGAGTAGTATTACGATTAACAACAATTAATCGTCTCACTACACACAGACCTAGATTGGTCCCTAGCAAGGCATCATGGCCACTCGATAGATTCGGATTCAGCGAAATAGCTACCTATCAACGATATGGTTACCGTGCAATCAAATCCTTTTATCGTACGTTATCTCATCGAGGTTGAGGTACATAAATAGTGTCAACCTCAGTTATTCTCGATATCTTTGTATTCATCTACTAGACCAATGATCGGATAAATAAATTAGATTGAGCAACAACTCAATCCCACTGTGGCCACAGATTTGGTGTCATTGCCATTTATTGAATTGCGCAGTGAGATAAACTTCTCCCGTACCCGGGAGTGATGAATCCTTTGTTAATCCACCATAGTCTTGATACACTTCTCAATGCAGCCAATCATTACCATATTGATAGCTCTGAATAGAACTACGTTGGGCCAGTGTCAAACTACATCAATCGGTGTATAAGGCGCTCCGATAATCTCAAGTCTAAAGATACATGTACCATCATTCGTTGGAGGATTTATTTCATAGATATTAGAGTTACCATCTGTATGGAATCCTTTGGTGGGTCTGTCTAGTGAACTTGCCTACAACAAGCACCCATGTGTTGCACCAAGTTGTCGGCAAACAACATTGACAAGTGAGATCAGTCACTACCTTTCGACAAGATTGTTCAACACTATGATAGCCTTATTGTATTATCTGTGTCCTTGGTCAAATAATATTGTGGCTACGGACATTTCTAAAATGACCACCATATGTGATCATAGAGTTCTCACTATCAAGATTTGAAACACTTGATACCCTCGTCACGATTCTATCATCCTAATTAAGAACATATATCAATACACACAATTATGATTTACATGATATAGAAGAAAATTACCTTTTATTGATTAATAAACATTATTACAAAAAGTTAATTCTACAATAATTGATTAGCTCGAGTGCACCTACTCTAACAAAATGGTCGTGACAGTTTTCGAACTGTTAAGAATCTCTTGACAGATTCTTGACAGTTATAACTCGTCAAAGATTTGGCCTAATTTTAAGTGTTTTTTTTTTTTTTAAATTGAATAATAATTAAATATTGTTAATAATAATTTTTCATCCTTGATAGTTTTAAAACTGTCAAGAATTTTTTTTTTGTAAATTTTTTTATAAATATTTTTATTTTGTAATTAGTTTATTTTCCTGATTATTACCAATTAAATAATAGAATAATGCAATGAAATTCTTCATAATATTCCTCAACCAACAACAATTATCACAATTCAATGATAAATATAAACATTCAACAATCTTTCATTAATTTAGTAAATGAAATTGAACAATAGTATATATACAGGAATAAAAGACCCATGTCATTAGTGCATCAATAATTAAAAGTTTGATACATATTTTTTTTTCCCTCATTGACGCTTTGACATCACTAAAACATCAATAATTAAAAAAAGTTTGATATGTACATCGCCCATTCTCCTCCAACTTCATAGAAGATGGTGGATAACATCAGTCCCTGTACAAATTCGCACCTCTTTGCCTTCTCCATGTGGTCCTTGTCTTATAAGGAAGATTGAATAACATTTTTGCAACCATAAAAAGACAATCAAATTCAATTAAAAGAAGAGGTCTATGGCTCCTTGGTCTTAAAGACAAAGCAACTTTGCAAACAGCAAGATAATATGAGAGTCTTGGGTTTTAAAAAAGGCTCTCGGTTGTGAGGGAGTCTATTTTGTACTTGAGGGAAAGGATCATGGAAAAAAGTATGATAAAAGATTACTATATAAAATGATATTAGCCATCCCAGCTTAAATGTGACCCTATACTAATAACAAATAACAATGATAATATAACTAACATGTCAAATGAATGCATAGCCCATCCATATGCACTTAAATTCTGCCTCTAAACCATGCAGTAAGCATAAAGTAAAACAGGAGTCACATTCTTCACCAGTTTGCTAGTTTACACTTCTCCCTTCATACTTGCCAATGACATTTTATAATTCAAATATTAAATAACTGTATATATTAAAGATGGTGGATAACATCAATTCATAATTGAACACAACTACTTAGAACCCTTTCCAGTTTTATTGTTTTAACTGATTCCTAGTCCACCCCTGATATCATCACTAGTGCACAAAATCAAAACATTTCAACCAACAACTCTTCAGTAGCACCTTTTAAAGCAGCACTTAGCTTAAGGAGCACATATTTTTGTTATTTCCAGCCTTCACACTTAACATCCAAAACCATCATAATGGCTAAGTTTCTTTCATTCAGATGTTAATTGATTACAAATAAAATATCCGGCTTTAATCACTTGTCCACATGGATTCTACTCCCCTCAAATCTATTTTCTGATTTTGATGATCCCATTCCCTTTTGTCAAATATTCTCCTTTCATATTCTGTATAATATTTTACAGATATTTTTTAGCACTTGTTTATTGTATAATGAATTCTTAAGGTAAATGACTAAAACACACATAAAAAAGAACTATGAAATGCTATTGCCATCCAGATAATTATGAATTCAATATAATTAATGGGAAGAATATATAGTTTTAACAAGCAAAGATAAAGGTAGACAACAATACCACGTTCTTGCTTAGGATAGCTTGATCAGCATGAGTTATCAAGGTCTGCAAGAGATAAAAAGAGTATTAGGAAGACAATTATTTTTTATAGTAAATAGCTCTCTACAACATTGCAAGTGCACATGAAAAATAAAGATTGCAGAAAAACATCTACAAACCATCTTATTAAAAAAGAAAAATAGAAAGAAATGCAAAGACTTTTCAGCCAGTTGAGATATATAGAATGAAAATGAAACAAATTTTATTCCTTAGAATGCTAAGTTAACATATCATGGGTGACCTTTGTAAACTGATTAATTTCAGTCCCACTACAAAGGCCTAAACTGAGGGCATATGGTCCAAACCAGATTAGAGCCAACAAGCTCCATCTATTAACCTAATTTACACCGGCTAACCAACTAGGGAAGAGAATAAGAAGAAAAAGTTTATGATTTATGTTGTAACTGGTAAATTCTACCTCTCTAATACGTTCTCCTTCAACTTGATCAACACATTTCAACAAGTTCTCCAATGTGCCTGCCATTCAAGCGAAGATATAACATGTCAGATATCAAGAATAAGAACTTTTAATTGGGAAGAGATAGATAAGAATGAATTTGGCATCAAGTAGTTGGGACTGATGCTCAAGAATACATCAAGTTATAAACGTATAGTAGTAAGGGTGCCCCAATTTGCAATTGAGGAAAAACTAAATATCAGCAACTTTTGTATGTTTAGGTTTAAATGTATTTTTTTTTCCGATCTTCCTTACCAAAACAAGAAAAGAATTTTAAACCCTAAACCCTAAATTTTTATTATCATAGTTAGGCATATAGAAAACAAGATTTTACAATAAAAACATGCTATAAGGGTGTATTCATCTTCAAATTTCTAGATGCTAACAAAAAATTAATGAATTTCATAACATAAAGAATGCAACTTCATGTATACTTTAGTTCACATCAAACAAGAAAACATCCTAAATGATGAATTAACATACCAAATTTAGAGATGAGTTGCACAGCACGAACATTTCCAATCCCTTCAACTCCTGCATTCATAAAGTAATGTTGCACTATTGGTGGAATTTAACATATCTCAAGAAATATGTACAAAAATTAAAGGAGTACCTCTGACATAATTATCTGGATCTTCTATCAACATTACTTATATGATCAGGTAAAAATAACTGAAGAGAGTACCTCTGGTACAACAACATCAAGGTTATTAATCAATTCTTGAAATTTATTGGCAGCTGTTTCTGAAGTGCTATTGCCATCCACTGGACCGATGATGCTTAGGCAGCAAACTCTGAAAATTTTTCCACACGCAGTCCCCAAGTCTACATTGTCTGACATAACAAAGGAAAATGTTTCCAGAATCCAAATCAGAAACTTGAATTATACAAACATTTATAAAAAAAGGCAAGTCATCTGCTATTGGACCCAAAACAAAAGTTTACTATCAGTAAGTTTGATAGTTACAATATGATTGGAATTCATGTATATTTTACGTCTTACAAAAAGATAATACGCCAAGCAATATGACAATACATTGCATTAACTTATGGAATCAGAAACAAATTAGCTTAGCATTTGGCAATTATCCATTAGTAATAAAAATGGAACACAGTAGTATAACCCATCAATCGTCTTAAACAAACCCGAAAATAATCCATAGAAACCGGAACAAATTATTAAATCCATCTATTCTACATAACAGTTTATCCCCTCTAATCAAAGTTTACTAGTATTATGCATGACTTTATATGTTGAATTTAAAACTTAAACAACCATAAATAACAGGATAGTAAAAAGGAAGCCAAAGAACAAATATACTTTGCATATGAGTTGAAGGCAATAACACAACAAACTCACCCTGCATTAAATAGGATAGGCGACAAAAGATATATAAAGAACAGATCTTCACTGAAGACTAACAAATGCGAACTTTTACCATCGCTAATCAGCAAAATAACTACACCGGTACAAAGATCCTGCCACCACCAACTCACATCAATTAATGAAAGTCACATGATTCTTTGATTTCTCTTAGGATTTGATTACAAGTATTTTAAGTTATTTCTTGTTTGCATTTTTCTATGTAATTTTGAACTATTTTTAATCTCAAAGTCTCTATGGTCATGATTGACTAGAGTTATTTTGTGCCACATGGATGGCTTAGATCTTTTGTACCTTAGGGCAGCTTTGTAAGGCCATTTAAAAGGCCAAATTTTCCCAGTGTAATTTAGATTTGATGAATGAAAAATAGTTGCTCTTGAGAGTGTTATTTTCTTTTATCCAACCTTTACTAAGGGTTGGCGGTGGAACTCCTTGGCTGATGGTGTAACCTTTAGGCCTTGGATCACATTAGTATTTATGTTTATTGCTTGTTGTGTGTTGATTTGTTTAGTTACAATTGTGGGTTTAGCCGAGATTGTGCAAGGTGATTGAAGCTTTGGCAGATTGTTATTGGAGTAGCCTTGTGTAGTTACGGTTGTGTTGCCATCATCTCACTCTCATTTCATTACATTTTGTTCACCAAACAAGAGAATATTGAAAATTAAATGAAGATTACCGGAGTAATCTTATATGACCCCGAACCAAACGCACCCAACGTGGTAATCAAATAATATAAGATGGCATTACCTCAGTAATCCTCTATTACCCCTAACCAAACACATCCTGAGGGTTGTAAAAGAATAATTAATGTAGGAGATTATGTTTTGATTTTGTTGGTTTAAGGATTTAAAGCAGTTATTTAAGATATCTAATGAGGAGATTATGTTTTGATTTTATTAGAATTAAGGTGTGTAATGACAATGAGGGGTGTGTTTGGTTTACTATTTGTAATCCTATTTCGAATCCAATTTTTAGAATCTGTGTTTGTTTTATTACTCAGGAAAATCTATTGTGAAAATTTGATTCTTGACATTTTTTTATTGTTGTTTGTCTGTGGGGCTCTAACATTTGCAGTTTTTTTCTTTTCCTTCTTTCTTCACTTTTTTATTTATTTCTTTCTTCTTCTTTCACCACTCTGATGCGTTGAAAATTATAACATGCAATGTGTAGCAAGTGCACTAGTCGCAAAAAGTAATAAAGTGATAAGTAGTGTATCATTCCCATGAGGATTGCTTGTTAAGCACTAATTTTCCTAGTTGTTTATCAAGTTGGAGAAATCAAAAGATATTTGGATTTGCGGGAGAAAACAAGCTAAAGTTAAAACAAAATTTACTGCGTACTTTAAAAACTAATTAATGACAACAAAGCTAATTCAAGAGAAATATCGATTAAACAAAGCAGTTAGGGTTTTGATTTCACTAGGATTTTACGAATTAATCTACGAATTATGTAACTTATACACTCACATGCACGGATTATAAATCGGACTCCCTAATGTGTAAAACAAACCTTCTCAGGCTATGTTTTCCTACTTATCCCTATTAAGCTTTCGTAACCAACAATTTGAAGGTTAGTAGTTCCAAGATTGTTAAGCTAAATGGAATCCTAATTTGATTTCATTGATTCTCAAACCTATCTCTAGCGTTCAATAAAATAATGGCAATTATTCTTTGAAGCTAATACATGATTCACTTCTCAGTCTCATCATGCCCAACAAGTAATTTCAATAAAAACAAGAGTAATTACACAATCCATGCAATAGAATGTAAAAGCAACATCAATTTATTGATTAAACATAAAAATCCCTATTACATCAAAACCATAACCCAAAAGTGAGTTAGTTCATACTAAAATTAACACAAATTGAAATAAAAATGGTAAACAATGCATTCAACATGTTGGAATAAAGAAAAGAGAACAAAATCTTCCCTATTTGATGAATCCAAAGAGTTCAATCTCCAATCTTCTCTTCTTTCTCCCAAAAAATGTCGAACCCTTACTAAAATGACTAAGTCTCACTTATATAGTTGGTCCAAAAAAACCTAAGACTCGCCTAAAATTAAAACGCACAGTTTTAATAAAAACCGAAACTTGCAAACTTTGCCGCAGCAACGAGTTGGTTTACAATTCTTTATCTATCCCGAGAGATTATCGCATTGACAAAGAAAGAACTTCGCCACGGCAAACTTTTCTAAACAATTCTAAAATTACGAAACTACCATCTGCTTTCTTCCTTGCTTGAATCTTCAATCTTTGGTGCTCTCCAATAGGAACAAGCTTCATAATGCTTCAAATCCGCTTCAGAACTTCCTCGAATCTTGAGATTCGTTTGCTTTTGGGTCTAGAAACTCAATTCCGCTCAGTATTCGCTCTAACTACACATTTTGGCCTGAAACATAAAATATATGAAATTCAATTACAATAGGCACAAACGAAATAAGAAGTATCCAAAATTCGGCCAAAAAGCCTAGATAAAACAGTATAATCCTAGGGTTATCACACTCCGTCTTCTTCTTCTTCTTCTTCGTTACAACCACCACTAAAACTCTGTCTTCCACCTGGATTAAAAAACAAACCCAAGATCTTCCAGCTCTCCTTCCCCTAAAACTCCCTCCCAAAAGTGGCAGTTGCACTGATTCACAACCATCTCTAGCTATCATCTTCAGCCACCACTCAGCACCGAAATTACTCTTCCTCCTTCACGACTATTCAACCTCTTGCGAAACCCACACACTTAAGGCTTCCACCACCACCGGCACACGATCCTTGTGATCCACCACCATCTTCGGCCACCCTCCCCACTTAGCATCGAAATCTCTCTTCCTCCTCCATGGTCGTTTAACCTCTTGCGAAGCTCAAATCAAGTTGATCTTCACTATTTCTGCCAAATCTTTCTGCTTTTCTCACATTTAGCTCAGCTTCAACTTAGATCCGTAAGTGCTTGAACTCTCTTTTTAACTGTAATTTTTAAGTTAAGAGTTTTAGAATCATCAAATATTAGGGAGGATATTAGCCATGTTTTTCTATTTATCTCTCTTCAAAAATGGGTTCAACTAGTCTGGCAGAATTTGATGCAGTGGGTGGCTTGCCGATAGAGGGTTGAGTAAGTGGTGAGTGTTGTGTGCCGGTGAGATGGAGAATTTTTTGGAGAAAAAAAAGATTGGGAAAAACTAAAGAAAAAGAAATGGAGGAGTAATAGGAAAAAAGAAAAAGAAAAAGAAAAGTGAGTGGTGAGGGATCGAGTTGAGTGAGTGGTGAGTGGTGAGTGGTGAGCGTTGTGAGTCAGTGAGATGGAGAACTTTTAGGAGAAAAAAAAGATTTGGGAAAAAAATAAAGAAAAAGAGAAGGGGGGGTAATAGGAAATAAGAAAAAGAAAAAAGAAAAGTGAGTGGCGTGTGGTGAGTTGAGTGAGTGGTGAATGTTGTGTGCCAGTGAGATGGATAAATTTTAGGAGAAATTTTTTTTGGAAAAAAATAAAGAAAAATAAAAGATTTGTGTTTGTTTCATTATTCCAAATATTTTTTTTTGGGATTTTTCTAACTTATATATTTGTTTTGCAGATTCGGCATTGTAATTTGATCGCAACAACAAATTACGATCATATGATAAATGTCAGTATAATTTGGCCCATCGTTGCAGGATTGATTACCACTTTCGGCAAAAGAAGAAGTTTCAATGTCTTTCCAGACTTGGAGTCCGTCATACACTCTGTTGGTCAACTCTGCCCATAACTTCCCCGACATTGACGACTTCAAGTAGTGTTGGATCGAACCAGGTAACAATTTATCTATGTTTAACTTATACGGTTTAAATGTGCGTATGTTTGTTGGTGATGTGTTTGCTAATTATTATGATGTCTCAATCTTAGTTGTCGTTCTCACCGTACTGTTATTACATGAGCGATAATGTCAACTAGTCTGCTAAGATGACCCACAAATTTTTGAGCGTGCGAAAAATTTCCCACGATACTTCAAAATATATTGGGTGATTTATCATCATTGGTTGGGAAGAGACTCAACGTCACCCATTCATCCTCTAAGTGCTTTCGCTTGAGAAAAGTATATTAAGCATGGCGGAAATTGCTTCAACACACGGGCTTCGATTGGGATCATGAGTCCCAAACTCCAACATGTCCCTTAGAGGTTTGACAAAAATATATCAAGGTAAATTTAAAAAATTTTAAATTCATATTAATCTATGATACCGTACTTTTACGCATTTTTTTGGGACCAATAGATATTAATGTATGTTTGTTTGTCATTACCAGCAAAACCCACAAGCGTAGCTAGAGCTGGTCAAGGACCGGTCCCAAGCGGGCCCGGGCTTGGGCCCGTTTGGGACTGGTCCCATTTGGGACTAGTCGCTCATGGGCCTGGGATCGGTCCCAGGCCCATGAACAATTTTAGGACCTAGGGACCGGTCCTATGGGCCTACAAAATTACTTTTTTCCCCCTTATCTTTTTTTATATTTTAAGGGCGAAATGAAATTCTATAGGGGGGTTTAGTAATTTTCAGGGGTAGATTAGTAAGTTTTTAAAAGTTTAATTGATTTTAAAAAATAATAAAATAATAGTTAATTTTAACATAAATGTAATATTCACACAATCACACTTCACAAATAAACAATTAAATAAATTTTTTTAATTAAATTATTCATCTTCATCGTCAACAATATTTAAATCATTAAAATTTGTGTTCCTAAAGAGTTCGAGTAGTTCGGGATCTTCAAGGTGTTGTTATAGTCTTCACTCTGTATGAATCCAATCCCGTAAATACGTTATCACTTCAATCATCTCATCAGTTAAAGAGCATCTTTTGTCTTCAACAATCCGGCCACTCGTTGAAAATGCTGACTCAGATGCAATTGTAAAAACCGACACAGATAAAATGTCACGTGCCATTTGGGCTACAATGGGGAATTGACTTTCATGTTGGTTCCACCATTGAAGCAAATCCATCTCACGTTTCTCCTTCATCATCATGTAGGACATGTCCATTTGTAGGTAGCGATTCAACTCATATGGTCCATGCATGTATGAGCTGGAGCTGTTACTTCCGCCATATTCCATATACGTTCACTTGCTCGATCCTTGATGGAGGTCCGCATCAGGGTCCTGATTGTCTCTCATGGATGTTCCACTTCCACTTCCATTGTACTTGTTCTAATATAAAGAAAAAAGGCTTTCCAATTTTTGCTTAAAGTCAGTCAAATAAGACGTATAATCATGTCCTAAATGCTGGCCTATCTCAATAATTATACAGTTAACTACGCATAATTTAAACCTAGGATCTACAACAAGACCTAATCCATATAATTAGGGGTGCATACGAGCCGAGTTGAGCCGAGTAGTGGTTGGCTCAAGCTCGGCTCGGATGCATTAGCAAGGGGCTCGAGCTCGAGCTCTGGCTCACGAGCTCGAGCTCAGCTCGTCTATGAAATGCATGGCTCGAGCTTGGCTCGGCTCGGCTTGATTATATATTAAACGAGCCCAGCTTGATCTTGAGCCATGCGTGTTCTATTGAGCAAAATATTATACAGATTTGTCAAACTGAAAAACAAACCAGCTTATGCCTAGATAACTAAGCCAAAAAACTTGATAGAAGATCAACTAAATTAAATAAAGAATCAGTCATTCTTTTCCACATAAGTTCACCAATTAAATAAAGACAATATTGTTAATGCCTTGAAAATATGGTTACTTGAAAGAATAAAGGTTGCATGGTTTTTCTTTCATCACTCTTGAAATTGGTAGCAAACAACTATGGTTTAAACTAAGAACTATTGGATAAAAAAATATCTATAGCAGATTTTGGAAGATCCATGATAATATGTAGACTTAAAAGATTAGGGCCATAAGATACATATCTAGTCAGTCTTTGCAATAGAAATCATGTTACTGAAAAATGCGTCTGAATTATCCCATAAGCAATATGATTTAATGTGTCTCATGAAAACCAATATAAAGAGATATTACAAATAGGAGCTATAGACATAACACAAAACATTCACTTTCAGAGTCCCAAAAGCATGTTTCAATCATCTTCTTTTTCTGGGGGCAGGCCGTAAGAAGTAAACAAAGAACTGTAATATTGTGGAAAGCTGAATACCACCATTTTGCATTTCTTGAAGAAGTAATAGGAATCCATTCATCAATAGCCTTCTGCTGGGCTAATTTTTCATCATCAATCTGTGAGTGACAACAATTTCATTTCCTTTAATTTAGAAAACAAAAATGCAATAAAACTCAAACAAAATAATTAAGTAAACAACTTGGCCATAAATCAAATAAACAACATTTGAGGCTAAAAAAAGGTAACATCTTTTCTATCAAATTTCTTGAACTTACTAATATGTGTAACATGAAAAGGGTTTTGTATTTTACTAAAAAACATGTCAATAATAATTTTGATGTTTTGAAATATCTAACACTTTTTATAAGGAGTTATTGGTATCACAATTTATTGGATAAACCAAAAAGCAAATTGTTATATGCCAACTTTTCCGTCGTCACTAATTGGCTTTCAATATCCAATTCAGAAATCACTGATGCGTTGAAATTACAACATGCAATGTGTAGCAAGTGCACTAGTCGCGAAAAAGTAATAAAGTGATAAGTAGAGTATCGTTCCCACAAGGATTATTTGTTAAGCACTGATTTTTCTAGTTGTTTGTCAAATTGGAGAAACCGAAAAATGTTTGGATTTGCGGGAGAAAATTAAGCTAAAGTGAAAACAAAATTTATTATGTACTTTAAAAACTAATTAAAGACAGCAAATTTAATCAATGTTTTAAAACCCGGCCCGGCCCGGCCCGGCTCGTTGAACCGGTTCAACCGGGACCCGGAAGCTTCAACGGGCTGGGTTTAATTTTTTCCTATTCACCCAATACCCTAGGATTTTTGGTGATGATCGGCGAACAATTAACTGTCGGAATGTGGCTTTTGAAGAGCTATTTCCGGTGAATGTAATGGTGGTGAAAGATTTGATTTCCAGTGAGTAAATCGACCGGAAATCGAACAAAACTGGTAGCGGCAACGATGAGATTTTTCTAGCGATTTACGAGGCTAACGGGGGTGGGGTGAGGGGGGTTTTGGTCGGGAAGAAAAGGGGAGTAATTCTGGGGTGATGGGAAGGGTTGTTGTTGTCGGAATCGATGGGATCTGGCCTAGAATGCCGACAGTGACGTCGGTGAGATTTGGCCAAAATCGAACCTATTTCGGCCAGATCTTGGGTATATTTTGATGGAAATGGGCTCAAGGGACGATTAGGGTTTCATCTGGGGTGTCGTCACCACTAATCAGTCGCTGGTCGATTTGTAATTGGGGTGTGTTTGATAAATTTAAAACCTATGGGGACTTACCAAATTTTTAGGGGTATATTTGCTGAATTTTAAAAGTTTTTATCAACGGGTCAACCCAGGACCCAGAAGCTTTGTCGGGTTTCACCCCGGGTTGGGTTTTAAAATATTGAAGTTAATTTAAGAGAAATATCAATTAAAACAAACGGTTAGGGTTTTGACTTCACTAGGATTTTATGAATTAATCTACGAATTATGCTACTTCTACACTCACATGCACGGATTATAAATCGTACTCCCTAATGTGTAAAACATACCTTCTCAGGCTATGTTTTCCTACTTTTCCCTATTAAGCTTCCGCACCCAACAAATTGAAGGTTAATAGTTCCAAGTTCGTTAAGCTAAATGGAATCCTAAATTTATTTCATTGATTCTCAAACCTATCTCTAGCGTTCAATACAACAATGGCAATTACCCTAAGAAGCTAATACATGATTCACTTCTTAGTCTCATCATGTTCAATAAGTAAATTCAATAAGAACAAGAATAATCACACAATCCATGCAATAGAATGTAAAAGCAACATCAATTTATTGATTAAACATAAAAATCTCAATTACATCAAAACCCTAACCCAAAAGTGAGTTAATTCATACTAAAATTAACACAAATTGAAATAAAAAACAGTAAACAATGCATTCAACATGTTGGAATTAAGAAAAAAGAACAAAATCTTCCCTATTTGATGAATCCAAAGAGTTCAATCTCCAATCTTCTCTTATTTCTCCCAAAAATGTCGAACTCTTTCTAAAATGGCTAAGTCTCACTTATATAGTCGGTCAAAAAAAAACCTAAAACTTTCGCCTAAAATAAAACGCACAGTTTTGAAAAACTAAAACTTGCAGACTATTCTTTGCCGCGGCAATGAGTTGGTTTAAAATTCTAAATCTGTCCCGAGAGTTTATCGCCGCGGCGAGGCGAAAAGTACTTCGCCGCAGTGAAATTTTCTGAACAATTATGAAATTACGGAACTGCCCTCCGCTTGCTTCCTTGCTTGAATCTTCAATCTTTGGTGCTCTCCAATAGGAACAAGCTTCATAGTGCGTCAAATCCACTTCAGAACTTCCCCGAATCGTGAGATTCGCTTGCTTCTGGGTCCAAAAACTCAATTCCGCTCATTATTTGCTCTAACTGCACGTTTTGGATAAAATATATGCAATTAAGTTGCAATTCAGGCAAAAAAGAAATAAGAAGTATCCAAAATCCGGCCAAAAAGCCTAAATAAAATGGTATAATCCTAGGATTATCAAATATCCCCAAATTTAAGACATGCTCGTCCCCGAGCATCAGGTACACAATACGACTAAAAGAAAACAACTAACAAACGAAAAAAGACAACAAAATTGAAAATGAAATGAGAGAAATTAGAATCAAAATCAAATACAAAGAACTACCTAGAATTTATACAAGTCTCAAAAATTGTTGAAACATTATTACTGGAAAATGCTTAACACTCCAAGAAGTTGTAAGTTGATTGACTATTTTTCTCTATCGGTCTCCTAAGTAGGTAATCCCCACTTCAGTACACCTTCTGACTTCCCGGATTATTTTATGCAGAAATGTAAAGCTTATCAAATGGTGGTTGACTCCATAAGCCTAAGTATCGAACTACTCTCCACTAATGAGGACTAGACATCACTAAGGATCAAAAGGTCTTTATAGGCTTGTAACGTTAGACTCGGTTAGTGGGCTCCAAAGAAAATGATAAGATAAACAAAGTAAGAGAACTCGGTTTCCTTTAAGCAAACACTAAGAACAACATGAATCACCGGTTTCTTTCTCAACCACCAATCAGGGTGTCAACCATTTTATAAACCTCAACATGTGTAATTCTTATTATTATTTGTTTGATTCTGAGATGAAACTCTCAATTTGTATTTCTTTTTATCTTTATTTCGTTTTTTTTTTTTTTAAAAAACAACATCCATTTATTAAGGTCAATTACCCCTTCTTCTTGCCCTTCTTGCGACCCCCAAACTTGTTATTTTGGTTCATCAAAATCTCACACAACTCTCCAAACTCTTTTGTGTCTGCCTCAGGTTCAGAATTCTCTTAAAGGTTGTGACACATGTTTAGGGTGAAATGTTTGGGCATTTTTAGTTGCACAAGAAGAATAGGATAGTGATGATTTCATAAGGCTCCAATGGGTGACTAGGGAAAATATTTCATGGTCGGCTAGAAAGGTTCAAACGTTCCGAAAAACTGCCTAAATCACTTCCTCAATAATGTATATTTCTAGAATTTCGCCTCAAACACTTCTCAACTAGGTTCTAGAGTTCACCCACATTATCAAGACTTCACCTAACCACATACAAAGTTTCTAAGCATGCCAAAAAAAAAAAAATGAAAATGGTGGTTGAACCACTCAGCAAACGTCTAAAAAGGAAAAATTAATCAACCAACCTAAACTTGAAGCAATGCTTAACATTTGCCATAAATAAAATCTCAACAATCATATTCTCATCAAAGACTTATGCAATTCATCATTGGCAACAACAATACAAAACATAAAAAAAAAAAAAAAAAAACTAAACACAAAACAAAATTTCAAATTTTCCCACCCCCAAACTAAAAATGACATTGTCTCCAATGTCACATCATGCATAATTCAAGAATAGAAAAACACAATTAAAGAGTAAGAGATAGTTCCCTGATTAATCCGTGAAGCTTGATTTTTGTTCAACATCATGCACACCCATTCCTTGGTTTCCTCATTATCATCATCTGTAAAACAAATGCAATTCTATGGTGCCCACTGTGTTAGAAATTTCCATGGAATAATATGAAAAAATTACAACCTAATCTCACCCTTACAAATTAAACTAGAAAATTCAAACAACAATTAACAATCTAAAAAGAAAAGAAAATTAATTCCAGCGTATAAAACAGAAACAAGAACAATTGAAAACAGAAAATACAAAACAAGTGTTTCAGGCTTCATTCTTCGTCTTCCTCTTCTCTTTTGGCGTCATCATCTTCTTCCATGGAATCATCTTCTTCCTCTTCTTGCCAATCTTGCCATTGGAAGTTAGAAACATCAACACCCCGATACTTTTCAAACTTTTCTTTCATCTTTCCCACCATTGACCGAATGAAATCATCATCATTAGAACACTTTTCATCTAGCAACTCTTTTATGTCAACAATTTCTTACAAAAATAAGTTAGAAGTGGGGTACTCACTCCCCGATATGACATTAGTTGCCGAGTTGAAGACTTCCAAAATCTCACACACTTTCTCAAGTTTTTCCCAATCTTCATCTATTAGGGCACAAGTAAAGTTGTTATCCAATTGAACTAACATTGGAAACACATCTCTGTACTGAATTGCAAGTACCAACATTTCATAAGTAGAATTCCACCTCATTTTGCAATCAAGTATGAGTTTCCGCTTGGGCAACTGCAACATCTGGACAATCTCTAAAAACATAATCACTCTAGTCTCTGATTGCTTGACATACAAAATACAGTCACGCATGTCTTGAAGGATGGGCTTAATTTGGGAAAGCCCATCCTGAACCATGAGATTCAATATGTGTGCTACGCACCGCACATGAAACAACCTCCCACCACAAATTAGCTTCTTGTTTCTTCCTAAATTCTCCCTCAAAATCTTGATTGTCGCGTCATTATTTGAAGCATTGTCAACCGAGATATTGAACACCTTGTTCTCAATTCCCTATTCAATTAAACACTTATGAATAGCAGCAACAATCTCAACACCAGGTTGAGGAGCCGATATATGAACAAAATTGAACACACACTTCTGCAACTTCCAATCATTATCAATAAAATGTCCGGTGAGAACCATGTACTCAAGCTTCTGATTAGAAGAATTCCATAGATCAGTTGTCAAACTAATCTTGTTAATACTCTTAAGCAAATTAACCAACTTCTTCTTTTAACCAACTTCTTCTTTTATATCTCATACACAGTCACACAATGTTGTTTCAAAGCAGTACGCGTTATCTTCTCCTATAGTGGCATGCCACATTTTTGCATCATGTTAAAACCCTCCTCCTCCACAACTATAAATGGATGCTCGTGCATGAGCACCCTGTTAGCAGCTAGTTCCCGCATCTTGCTCATATCAAACTTGGCATCTAAAAATGCAAGTGCAGATTGCATTGAGATTTCATCTGTTAAACTGGCTGGCCGAAAAAACAACTATGTTTTCCTCTGACTACCTATTCACTTCAAACATGATTTCAAATGTCTTACAAAATGAGTTGTGCTCTTGGTCTCCGTTATTGCGAGCTTTGCCTTACAATGAATACACTCTCCCTTTGTAGAACCATCCGACACAACTACCTCTTTAAATTCATTCCAAACCGCTGATGTCTTTGGTCTCTTTTTCCTCTGAAAATGATTAACTTGCTCCTCGTTAGTACGAGGGGTAGAAGCATCAACACCATCACCGGGTATGCCTATGGGTGTGGCATCATCATCAGACCAGGTTTCAAAGATATTTTCTACTGGTTGTATTCGTGAAGTGGAAGGGTGGCTTCGATATGGGGGAATGACATATGCTCCATTGGAATAAACAAATCCCTCTGCAAAAAGAATATAAAGTCAGAAACAGTAAGCCAAAAACCATTCTAGCAAACTATAGAACTACAGATGACTGAAACCTAACGAAGCCAATTAAAATCATATTTCACTCCCCACAAACAAAAACGAAATCTACACTGAACTGTAGAGTTTGTTACCAAGTGTTGATGTGTAGGGAAAAGCAAAAACAAGAGGAACTAGTAGATTAGCAAAAACAAACATCAAAGGTAAACTGATAGTAGAAAGAGTTGGATTCTTTCTGATCATTAAAACTAAGTTGTCTAAAACAAAATATGAAAATCATATGGTAGTGGGGATCCTTTGGCAGAAGAGAAGAGACCTCTAGTCTTACCAAGTCAATATCATCACAAAGTTGGCGGAAGAAAATACATGTTACAGTTAGAGAAAAGACTAGCAGGGCCAGAGCTTGATTAATTAATACAATACCATAATTAAAACATTAATTGAATTTAGATACATTATTATTATACATAAAATTGGAACTGATATGAAGGATTTTTGAAAGCACCTGCTTTTATGGATCAAAAGGTTAGGCGTAGAGCAACTACACAAAGTTATTAAAAAGAATAACAAAGAAAAGTAACTACAAAAAAGTCATTAAAAGAAGCAAGTCCTAATTCTGGAGGCAACTTATGAAAGATAGATGCATGGAGAATCAAGCATATCATACTATAACAAGTATAGTCATAGTTTAAAAATAAATTTCAATCAAATTGAAATAAGTAAGGTAGAACATGTTACCTTAAGCCCTTAGCAACCTTGGAGACTCGTAATTTCTAAATTAAGAGAAATTAAGCAAAAGAGTATCCACACCAAGGGAAGAAGAAATTTCACCAAGAGCGAGATTTAGGGTTCTTAGAGATTTTTTCTCTACTCAAAAATTGATATATCATTTTCTTTATATAGGAATCCTTGTAAACAATTCAATAATTGTTTTGGACTTCCTTAAACAATTCCATAATTGTTATGAAGTTGTTAAACTTCTTTAAATGATAACATTGGATTAACATTTAATCACAATTAACAATTTAACTCTTAAATGGTACATAACAATTAACCCAACCCTTAAATTGTTTACAATTACAAACCCTTGTAAAATCCAATTTAATATAAAGAAAATGTTCATATAAAAAACTTTATTACCCTTGGTAGGTGCTAGCCACCCTTGGATAATCAACTCTCTTTGGCTATTTCTCCATTTCTTAGTTTTTATGTGTGACCTCTTAGGTTCACTGTGGCCTAGCTGTGGGCCTAATATCACAATCTATTTCGATATGTTTTGTCATAAATCTTTATGAACAAAACTCCACTGATTATGGGAGCATTAGCAATGCTCCATAACCCCTAAGTCACAATGAAGATATACTCCAACGAACCTTTTACAATCATACACGTTGTATAATCAAATCCTTCCGTTATCTAATCCCAATTAAGAATGGATTCATGGTATGTCAAAATTCTATCTTAATTTTAAACAATACATACGGAACGTGTCATCATGAAACAACCTTTCATGTAACATTTGTATACCCCGGCCGGAGATTTCCCTTTTCCAATGTATCTGACATTTGTCTAGGAACTTGATATCATTATACCAAGTCAACGGATCCATCTTGAATATCACTTGTCCTCACACATAAACAAACACATGGCCAATTCGGGTATTAACACATGGCCAATTCGGCTTATTAACACATGGCATGATTAGCCTCATGTTATATACCATATGAACCATATGCGTTTATGCAGAATCCAACCGTGATATCTCAGGTCTAAGGATTAATAATACCAGTATGATCTTATGATAAATCATTGACTACATTTTAAATGTCCATGTGATTCATCCTAAATGGCCATATTCGATAAACAGTTCACTAACCGCGTACCATGCTAATGCCCTAGTGATATAACTTTATAAATCAACCACACCAATACCACACATGATATTCTACGGAGGCATTCAACATGCCTACTATGTAATATTATTGCCCAATTAATATTACCTATGTAGGGAATACTTTGATGATTTTGATCTTCTAAAGATTTGTATCATCTGGACATTTCACATGTAATACATATATATAAATGAAGCAATAAACCACATGTGAAATAAGAACACTTTCTTTTATTGATAAGATAAAATGTATATACAAACTATATACATTCACATATATATACAAAACATAATGCCTCGGAACCGATGACACGATTGGTTCCTAGGGCATACACTAACAACTTATTCATCACAACTAGCAAAACTTTTTGTTCTTTTAGCTCCAATTTTGTAATTTCTTCACATGCCTTTCCTATCTCCATCTCTGTCTTGGATACTATGCTAGCTTTATGTATGTATTTCTATTTCCACATCAAACTTTAGCATCCAACACAGTGACCAAGAAAAGCTGAAATAGGTAGAGCAATCCAAAGTTGAATCTTAGTCAACTTTAAACTGAAGCATCCAACATAGTGACCAAGAAAAGCGGAAATGGGTAGAATAATCCAAAGTTGAATCTCAGTCAACTTTAAACTGAAGAAAAGCTGAAATGGGTAGAACACTTTGTGGATCATAATCGTTCAAAGCAGTTAAAGCTGAATAACTTGAAAAAAAGTTGACCCTTTATGATCATAATTACAAAGACCCCATCATCATCAAGTTTTAAGACCTCTACAAAGTTAATTAGTTTGGATAAAGATGCCATCATCATATAAGAAATTTTTCAGTAGAATCTCTAACTCAAAAGTAATCACAGAACACACTCGCAGCTTAAACTCAAATACCTAGCTTCTATATGAAAGTAAGTATACTAATTATTACAATCATTTAGAAAGAACCAGTTTAGAAGACAGAACAAGAGTTTGATGCCTTTTATAAAACCCAAATCCAATTCACCATCCGGGTTAACGAAGAGTATTGGTTTCTCCCAAACAGGTATGAACTTTCCTAGATATATTGGCAGCTACCAATATATTCAAGCAACATAAATATGAAGGAAAATGTACCTTGTGGCAACAATAGACTGAGAAGGAGCCTCTTTTCTAACAGTTTTTGCCTTGAGCTTCTTAGATAATGCTTCTAACTGATCTTAATTCCCCTGAAACAGATACATAATAAGAAATAAAGAAGGGAAGCAGCCAAATAAGAAAACTAAAGAAGTTTCAATAAACTCAACAGTAGTAGTAGGCTCAATTTGCTTACCAACATAACATTAAAATAACAAAATAGAAGTGAAGAAGGGAAGACGATGGTGGACGGTAGTAGCTGAAGCTGGTTGTTGGTCGGTGGTAGCTGAATGAAGGCTGGACAATGGTGGTGTCTCGGATCTTACAGTGTGTTTTGGCAGAGGTGAGTAGCTGAATGTCTCTGTTTTCGGCCGAATGACTTTATTTCAGATTTTAGGGCAAATATGAATACGCGAGCTTTGCCTTATTGATCGATCTCACGAGCTTTCCTACTTGAATGACATCTCGAGTTTCTCAGAAGCTCGTGAGCAGTTCGAATCATGCCCGAAAAGCTCGACATTTTTCACGAGCTTGAAGATGAGCTCGAACTCATGAACTACTTGTTTTTCGACAAGTCGAGGCTGAGTTCGTCATGAGTCGAATCCGAGTAGCTCACAAGCTACTCAGTTTGATTGCACCCCTACATATAAGAATGGAATATCTAACCAATATTTCTCATATTTTTCTTCCATTTTTGAAATAATTTCCATTAACACGTCATTATATCAATATTTAGCAAAAAATTTAGAAATTTGAAGTAAATATCTAACGCTAAATTAGTAGTCGGATAATAAATACCACTTAATGTATTAGTGGAATCATAAAAATTTTTAAGAAATTAATAAAAAAGCTCACAAACCGCCCAATCATCATAGTTGATAACTTCCTCTGGATAGTTGTTCTGGTTGACAAAATAGGTAATTTGTCTTGCAGTTGGCAAAGTTTTTTGCAACATCAAGTAGGTGGAGTTCCAATGGATAGGCATGTCCGTACATAACTTCAAAGGTCGAACTGGTGGGTCCTCTTGCCTACAATATTTGACGTACTCTTGCCATCTTTTATTGCTACCGTCAACGATAAATCCAATAGCCGCGTGCACCCTTTCCATCTTCGAATGTATAGCATCTAAACCTACTTTAACAATCAAATTGATGATGTGGCAAACACATCTCTGGTGAAAAAATTTGTCTTCACCACGCGGATCCAATCTCTTTTCAAATAAAGAGATTGTCGTAGTGTTAGCAGCTGCATTATCAAGTGTTAGCATTACAACTCTATCAGTTAATAGATATTCTTGCAAAACTTCAAGAATTGTAAAATAAATAGTGTCAACACTATGTTTTTCATACAATGGTTTAAAACTCATCAATTTTTGTTGTAAACCCCAATTATGATATAAGAAATGTATTGTGATAGTTAAAAAATCTGTTTTTGATCTACAAGCCCATATATCTAATGTAAGTGCAATAGGTATATTTCTAAAATTTTGAAATTTGTTTTTAAGTTTATTATTTATTTTGTTATAAAGTTTTAGTATATCTCTTCTACTTGTACTTCTACTAACAGGGGTATATGTTGGACAAAATGTAGTTTTAATCATGTGAATGAAATAAGGATTTTCAGATAAACAAATGGGAGAGTCCGTAGCAACTATGAATCTTGTTATTTCCTCTCATGCAACATCTGCATTGTATTGCCATGTTGAGAGAGTTGAGGATTGTAGACTAAAATTAAGTTGAGTTTGAATTTGCCTACCTGATCCGGTTGAAGATGTACCGAACAGCTGCATTATTTGGGGGTGCTTCTTCTCCAAGTGTTGTCGCATCGTCAAAGTCCCCTTCTCAGAGCCAATAATGGTTCCACAGAAATTACATACCCCACACAATTCTTCTCCCTCCCCATTTTTCTTTGGCCATTTTGACTCGGTGAAGTGTTGCCATACATCAGACACGACCCTCTTTGACGGTCGGGGGGGTTGGGCTATGCCCATGTCTGTTGAGTCACAGCTCGCTTGTGTTTGGCTGCACCTCATCTTAGTCAAATGTGGTTGTTGAATTGCAATTGCTGCCTCTGGAGGAAAAGGTGAAAATGGATTGAGCCCTTCCATTTCTTCGGTGGATGGAACGTAAAACTCATTTGGGGATGATTCTCCGAATGCATTATTTCGGGAATCCATTATGAATTTATGATAAAATAATAAATAATTAAAATGAAAAAAATTTAAATAATAATATGAATAAGAGATGATATTGAAAAATAGAAAAATATAAATAAATAAATAAATAATATGAATAAATTGTAAATATAAATATAAATTGAATGAGAATTTGATTGGAGATTTGGAGTAGAGAGTAGAGAGATTGAGAGAATGAGAGTTGAGTGGTGTGGAAAAAACGAGAAATTTAGGAGATATTTATAGTATAGTTGGGTGGGGGGGTGGGGTGGGGGATTGTTGGCTACTGCCACCCAACGGTTATTAAACAAATTTTTTTTAATTTTTTAAAATTTATTTTAACCCCTACAATTTATGTTTATTTCAAAATTTATAGGGGGTTTTTATTAATTATCTAAGGGGCTAAAAAAAAAATCAAAAGTTTTTGGGACTGGGCCCTCCTCCTTAGGCCCGGTCTGATTTTGGTACCAAGCCAACTAGGATTGGTCCTCCCGGTCCTAGGACTGGGTTTTTGGACCCGGTCCCAAATGCCCAACTCTAGGTGTAGCAATTCTTCCACAAAGGACTTCCTCATAAGGAGCTTTAAGAAGTCATATTTGAGAAGCAAACTGACACAGAGAGATATGCGTACACATCCACGTTTCAACCTGTGGAGAACTTCACTTCTTCCGATCAAGGACCGGTTGACATTGATGATAGTGAGTTCGAACCTGATTCGGATCAAACGATAGGGGAAAAAGGGTCAAACATATCTGGTCATGGAAGATTGAGAAATAGGAAAAAGAGAAGTGGCCTAGGACACGCACTTGTGAATGTCATTGGCAGATTGACAAATGTGCTTGTTGAGAGTAGTATGAGATCTAGGGCTAATAATCGCAGTTGAGATGAGGGGGATGAAGAGAACACCGGTGCTCCATCTGATCCGTATTCCATGGGCCATTGTATTGACATCTTGATGTCTATGCAAGCACCCTCAGAGTTATACATGCCGGTTGTCAAGTACTTATATCAAAATCCAAGGTGACGGGAGATATTTGTACACCTACCACCCAAGGAAAAGGCTAATTGGATTTGTAATGACTTTTGCAATTTGTAGATGAGCTTGTATGTCCTAAGTGTTTCCCCATAGTTTTGTATACGGTAGTTGGCACTTATTCCTTTTACAGCTAACCCAAACTTTTTTCAGCACCTTGATTTGAAAAATGTACCCTAATGTTTGCTATTATATGAACTTATTCATTGTGCTATTGTTTTAATGTGAGAGAACATGTTTCATATAAGTTCGGGATTGTAATTAGAATTAAAAATTGAATGTTATATTTTGCTAAGTACTAATGTTTTACAAATGTATATGTTTAGATGGTGTCGTCTAGGCGTACAGAAAGAAGACGAAATACTGCAGATGAAGAAGAAGAAATACTGGCAGATGTAATAGTTGTATTGTGCGCTATTACTGCGTTGGAAATAGACTTCGGAACGCATGGGCGTCAGTTACGACATACATCCGTATTAATTGGTCATGATAACATGTTAGAAGTACTAAATGGTCATGATGACAAAATCTTTAGGAAGTGCCCCATGGACAAAAGCTATTTTACAAACTTATGTTACATTTTGGCACAACAAGGGAAATTGCGAGCAACCAAGAGGATGAGTATTGAAGAACAAGTCATTATATTTTCGGCAATTGTAGGTAAAAATGAGACAAACAGTATGATGATGGAGGATTTCCAACATTTGGGTGAGATGATGTCTAGATATGTTGGTGAAGTTTGCAAGGCGATATGTGAGTTGAAGACAGAGTCTATCAAGCCACTTGACTTCAGTGATGTTCCACTGGAAATATCGACCAATTGAAAATATTACCCTTTCGTTAAGGTACTTCTTCATTATTTTTTATATTACTATGTAGTTAAGTTCATTGTGTTATTAATGTTGATAGTTGGTTCATATTACTAAAATTCAATTTTGATGATAGGACTGTGTTGGAGCCATTGATGACACACATGTCCATGCTTGGGTTCCACAAGAGTTGGCCGATAGGTATCAGAATCGCAAAGGAATGTTGTCGTAGAATGTAATGGTTGTATGCGACTTTAGGATGATGTTCACTTTTGTTGTCACTAGGTGGGAATGATCTGTGCATGATTCAAGTGTTTTAAATTTAATTCTTGATAATCCTAATTCTGGATTCCTGCATCCTCCACCAAGTATAAGTACCTTCTTTACATATTATAGCGTACTAGCTCCATTTTTGAGACCCTGGAATTCAAATAACATGTGTGATTTTATTACAGGAAAATATTATTTGGTTGATGTGGGTTATCCAAATAAAGAGAGGTTCTTTGCCCCTCATAGGTGAATACCTTACCATCTTCATGATCATCGCCATAACCGAAGGGGGCCACAAGAGTTGTTTAACTACAAACATGCATCACTCCGTAATGTTGTCGAAATAACCTTTGGTGTTTAAAAAAAAAAGGTTCCATATTCTCAATGGAATGAACAATTACTCGTTGGAGAAACAAGCTAAGATTGCTATGATATGTTGTGTACTTCATAATTTTATCAGAAGGTACAATATGGAGGACCCTATCTACCAATAGTATACTGAAAATATGGGTAATGAACAAGTATATTTTGACATCCAAAACGGGGCAGAAGATGGCGAAAATAGAGAGGGATCGAGTCAACTACAACGACGTATTATAGACAACATGACGACTCTGCGAGATAGCATAACGACTGAAATGTGGGCAGAACATATGACCATGTCGTAGTTGTTAACGGAGTATAGGTGGACAAATGATTCTAAGAGTTGATAATTAGTAGCTTTGTCATATATGTATTAATGTGGTGTTTTTAAACAGTGGGATTAGTACTTTAAATTAATATGAGAAATTTGTTTTTAATTTAGTGGTTACGAAATTACCAATCAAATGTTTAATATTATTAAAATGTAAATTGATTAGTTTTTAGGTTATAATAATTAATTATTTTAACAAAATGCACCAAAATATTGTACCAATAAATCCTTTATAAAAAAATATACCAAACAAATATTCAACAATTTATTCAACTTTAATAACAAAGTCAAAATATTCAACTAAACACATTTTATTCAAATTATATTCTCGTAATAATAACCCAATTCAACTTAATAATATTATTTCAAAAATCTTACCCAAAATAACAAAACAAACACACTCGAGGATATTATGGTAGCAACCAAGAGTTTAAGGGTATATTAGTCTTCTTAAAGAAGGTTGTAAGGGTATTTTAGACTCACCAAAAATATTCTTATAAACTAATGCATTTTGTTCACATTTTGAAGGTATTTCCTAGTTATCAAATGGGTTCATATTTCTAGAATCTAGACCCGAACCGACCTTTCGTATGAATCCTGATTCGGGCGGGCTGGTGGGTCTAATCTGATCCTTTTTGTACGTGAACCTCAGTTGAAGAGTTCACAGTACAGAGGAGTCGTCTTCCACTTACCTTACCCAAACTTTTGTTGAAGTATCTGAAGCTAAGCATGGACTTGCTCTCACTTTCTTCGCCTTTATCTTCTCAATTCCATTTCATTTATAAACCCACTTTCTCTCTTCGCTGCAATTCCTTTCCTCTTTCTTTCAAACCCATTTCTTCTCTTAAAACCCCTAAATTATCTGCCAAAACCCTAGTGCTTCAACAGCAACATCCACATGTGCATTTATCTTCTGCTCCTCAGACCCCCGCCACCGCCATGCGAGGCGCCGAGTCCGACGCCATGGGCCTACTTCTCAGGGAAAGAATCGTCTTTTTGGGTAACCAAATCGACGATTTCGTAGCTGATGCCATTATTAGTCAGCTCTTGTTACTTGACGCTCAAGACCCCACCAAAGATATCAGACTTTTCATCAATTCTCCTGGCGGATCTCTTAGGCAATTTATTTTTTTATTTTTATTTTTATTTATTTTTATATTTTGATTTTATCAATTTCTTATTTCAATTCGTAACTGGAGGAATTTTTGAATTTGCGTTCGATATTCTTAGGTATTACGAGTTGTATCTCAATATTCGTAATTAAACTCTATAGAAAACAAATAGTTTCGTCCTTTTATTTCACTGGTTTGTAGGATTGCATTATAAACTGTTTTTGAAAACATTTTAACTCATTTGAACCGGAAGCGTTTTCATGAAATTTCTTATATCCTTGTTTTTGGAAACGAAAACTTCGTATTTAGATTCTATATTGAAGATGCCCTTAATTTATTTATTTTGGTTTGTGTATGGCAGTGCCACAATGGCTATATATGATGTGGTACAGTTGGTGAGAGCTGATGTGTCCACAGTTGCACTTGGCATTGCAGCATCAACTGCTTCGGTAATTCTTGGTGGTGGCACCAAAGGCAAGCGTCTCGCAATGCCCAACACACGAATTATGATTCATCAGCCTCTTGGAGGGGCTAGTGGGCAGGCAATTGATGTGGAGATTCAAGCGAAAGAAATTATGCATAACAAGAATAATATTACCAGAATTATATCTGGTTTCACTGGTCGTCCTTTTGAACAAGTTCAAAAAGAGATTGATAGGGACCGTTATTTGTCTCCAATTGAAGCGGTTGAATATGGAATTATTGATGGAGTTATTGATAGAGATAGCATCATTCCTTTGATGCCTGTGCCGGATAAGGTCAAACCAAACTTCAATTACGAGGAAATTAGTAAAGATCCGAGGAAATACTTGACACCAGATGTTCCTGATGATGAGATTTACTAGCATGGAATGTTTTTAGTGGTATGATAAATTTTCAATCTCTTTTTTGTTGTGCATTTGGGCCATAATTCATGCATTATTCTAATTTGCCATGTGTTCTACCTAGTTTGTTGGGATGAGCTTTAAGAAGATGATGTTAATATCCGTCCCCAAGTTCTAGTTGTATCAGCAATATGCATTCATGATTTTTTTATAGAGCAACTTATTCACTGTGAATTGTTAATAGAAACCTGGGGAACATGCCATGGACTTCTTAGAAGTGTCTTAATGTTTTGATGCATAAGACAGTTCTGAATGAATGACTTATCAGATATCCACAATTTTAGTTTATGATGTACTGGTTGCGATATATGGTCATAACATCTATTTAGATGTAAACTTGTCTTCACCAATTCTTTATCAAAGTTAAGATGTCATTTATTTATTTCTTTAAAGGAAGAAGTTATGTATGTGGTGGCAAGGGTTAAGAAAGTAATGGATAAAGCCCACTGCACCTATTTTTCTGTTTCCAAAATTCTCTGGGTGGCAACTGGCCCCCATCCATTTTAATGTGGTCGTCTCCTAACTTGAGTTTAATATGTGGTCACATAGGAACTGAACTTTCATAAATTAACAGAAAGTTGTCTGAATCTTAGTGTAACATGTATCTCGTTTATATCCTTGATGAAAATGACTTAGCTTCTGCGCCAAGGGGGTTGTTTAGAGTGTCAAAATTTCTGACAGGTTTCGTCTCCTTGCCTCATAGGTTTCTTAATTCTAAAGGTGGCTGTGAGAATGGTCCCAGCTGTTTTGGCACAATTTTCTCAAGTAAATGCCACCTTTACGTACTGAATTTGTTTTTTGAAGATTGTTTATTCAGGTTGTACTATTGGAGGGAGTTAGTGAAGTATTTCCCCTCAAAACACCTAGAAATTGTTCCCCATTTATATTCATTGGTCCTGCTAGTTATGCAGAAATACAGGGGCATATCACCCTTCATACTTTGTATGTGCTAAAAATGTAGCTCATTTTTGCAATTTCTTCAAAAATTCTTAAGGACAAAAGACGAAGTCGTGATTTGTGGGGTTTTTACTTTCTCTTAAAACACGGTTTTGTGTTTGCTATTCTGATTTACTCTCTATCTATTTTCTCAGTCTCACCATCCACAAAGTTACTGAATAGTGGCAAATTTTCTCAATCAGATGTTTCTGCTATGTTCATTGGCTGTGAAGTTTGAAGCTAGAATCATGATTGTTGCAGCTAATGGCACAATACTAGTATCTGTGCTCAATAAGCTGGGAAAAGTTACAAACACATAATCAGCATCTCTATTTCTCTCTTCCCTATATGTTTTATTTTGTAATGCTATTCGGGGTAAAATTATGATGGGAAAACTATGGATTAGCTTCCACGTAGTCTTAACAATTCTCATTTCGAAATCTAGAAGTCCTATGTCTGAAAATTAAGAGTGATGAAACAGTATCTCTTGGTCAGATGTTTAAAAACAATTGGCCAGTCAAGTTACAGTTGGAATAGAGGTCAGATATGTTATTTTGATTACTTTCTGATGGTCTGAAGAAGTTTGATTTTGTTGTTGGCTTTTTCTTGTAAACTATTGTATGAGTTCCAAGCATGAATATGGATAACAGTTTATCATCATTATTATTATAATTGTTGGTTTTATTATTTTGGTTGTTTTGGTGGCTGAACTGTTGTTGTGATGCTGTCACTTATTTTGAATTTCTTGAAAATGTATGTGACAGAAAGTTCTTTTCCTCCTTTTTTCTTCTAGGTCTTTAAGTCAATCAGTGGATTCTTCAGCTAGCTGTTGTCTCATATATTCCTTGCACATTTGGGTGAATGGTAATCTGCTCTCCTGAAATTGACCGGGGTGACCTGCTGCAGAACTTGGAAGCAATGCTAAGGGTGGTTTATGATCTTTCCGTTTCATTTCTGTGAACTAGAGATTGTTTGAGAATAGCTTTGCACTTTCTATCTTTGTCTCTTGCAATATAGTTCATTTATTCAAACATTTTTGCCTTCTTGTGAGCCGAAATGGCAGCTGTGTGACAACTCTTAACAGGAGCAGATAAAGCAAGAGCCTATACTGTAAAATGTCTTGGCACCCAATTTAGGCCTCGCATTGCTTGTTAGATATTTGCTTTTTTCATAGAATTTTTAATGCCT
>NW_022195279.1:0-17474 GCF_008641045.1 Pistacia vera
TCTCTACACGAAGAGCCACTCAAATTTTAGTGAAGGGAACGAGACGGGGACACATGATCCAACAAACTAGGAATTTGGAAATCATAAATGACGGTTTGTCTCTGCCGTCAACCTCGAGGCGATTGGATGCTTTCTAATTCTGCCGTCAATGAATGGTTGCAGAAACCAGGCTGCCAGGACTGAACATTGTCAAGAACACATACCATCTAAATTAAGAATCATGGGAATTTTTGCATCGAAGGACGTGATATTCAGTCAAATGTTACGAGAAAACACATATTCTTTGAATGAACAGTTATCCAATAATTACGAACATCTATCCATATTTGATGAATAGTCGGTCATTATAAATGAACGAGTGTTCACAAAAAAAATGATGAACGGATATCTACTTAGAATAGACATACGTTCATAATTTAAATTATAAATTTATAAAATAATAAAAATAGATGTCGTCCATCTTATATGGATGGGTATCCATATTCAATGGACTGACTGTCGACGGCCGTCTATTGACATAAAAATATTTTTAAAACCAGTCATTGACATAAAAAGATTTAAAAAAAAAAAAATCAACTTGAAGATGCTGCTAGTGTCCATTTTCACACTTCACATCATTTCTTTTAACTACATTTAGATATTATATTTTTTAATAAGAAAATAAAAGGATTACACAATACATGTAAAGCAAATATTCTTATGTGAAAAGAAAACTTTAAAATAAAGATACTATTCATGCACATTTCCCATAATCAACATGAGGCAGCCATATATTATCCACATTCAGACACAAAACCAAAGAATTCTTCACTGTTTAAGACTTAAAGTTGACGTTTCAACCCACGTTCACATCTTTTCAATGCTTTTTCAGCATTCCCCTCTCTTTCACCACCATTGAAAACGGAGATCCGTCTATATAATTTAGCTGAGCATCCATAATTTTAACGGGCACTCAATAACAGTGAACATCCGTCCATTATTAAAGGATGGTCATCCGTAACATTTAAACGGATATTTATTAATTTTGTTTTTAATTTTTTTTAATTTATAGTTTGAACAAATATCCATTAAATATGGATGCATATTTATAGTAAATAGACTTTCATCCATATAATATAAACGGGACTCCATCGTTCCTTTCGTATGGCTAAATGTCCACATATAATAGACTACCATCTAATAACAATGAACAACCATCCATAGTTAATGAACGACCGTTCGCTCATAAAATATTTGTTAATGGTGATACGTGGTTAGTCTGAATGTGATAACACGTAATTCAATATAAAAATTCGATACACAATTCCGATGTCCGTAGCATTATTATTAAATTAAACTCAATGTCACTAACCAAATCCCGGAGTATTAACAATATTAAAAATTATAAAAAAAAAAAAAAAAAAGAAGGGCATACGGATTTCTGTTCAAGCTACAAGGGCAAGATTCGCCTCTCTTTATACAATTTTCTCATTCTTTGCTAGAATGGGAAAGAATTAAAATACTTAAAAAAATTCATCCAAGAAATTTAACCTTAAGGAGGATAATATCATCATCTTCAAACAAAAAAATGGCTTTAGACCAACTTATAAATAATAACTACGCAAGGAACAATGAGATTTATTCCTAACCCGATGAATGGGTAAAATGCTATGCTTAATAACAACAGATAAGAGTAATTAAAATAAAATAAAATAAAAAGGATGGAGGACGTTTGTCTCCCTGTATGTGTTCACTTTCAAGGCTTCAAGCTAAACTTGCCAGGCTCATTATAATTCTTTTCCAGCTGTTCGATTTTGTTGATTTTGAAACCCCGGATCCTTATTTCTTCTGGTATTGAAGTATCTTTGTAGTCGACGCTTTCAATTGTCCAGCCCTTGTTCTGCACTGAACCTTCTACTTTCACCTGTTCAAAGGAATATACACAAATTTCATCACATCAGCCATTCTTTTTTTCATTCCCAGCTTCTTCTTCCATATTTAGTAGTATGAAGTTGAAGTAACACATACCTCTGCCTTGTCAACAGCATCAACGATAAGAGTTCCGTCCAAAGAGAGATCTTCGAGAAAGACATTACGGCCCTTGATGACCAATGTTGATTTTTCAGAAATGGAGCAATTTTTGCCAACTTTCTTTCTGATGTCTGAAAATATTAGCCCCCATTTTGGCTTCCATGTGATACGAGGCCACACTTCTACCTCTTGGCCATTGAAGACCTCTTCCACAGGATCACCCACTTGGACGCCAGCCTGACATATAGAAAATATTAGAAATTCAAACAAATTAGTTTGAGAAAGAGAGCAAGATTCTAATACTTAAAACAATAGAGTAATACAATCACCTTTCTCAGAATTAGGCTGTTTGCTCGATAGATGGCCGTTTCTCCAGAAGTTGCACTATGATATGGATTTCCCTTTGGCACCTTCATAAAATTAAAAACAATTTTTTAGAAAAAAAAGAATGAAACTTGACGCATCAGTACTGATACTTCAATCCCTGAATCAGCAATAAAAGATAAAAGCAGATTTGAGTATAAATTTCAGAACTAAAAGCAGAAACACATCCATTGTCAGCGAAATCTTCCCAACCAAAAATTTAAAGCATTCCCCAACTATGAAATATTAAATGGAAAAAAGATGGAGCTAAGTAACTATTGAAAGCCACCATGTTAAATAAATCATGCATATGTATGAATATATTGAAAAAAAAAATCAAAGATTCTAAAAATTAGTTTAGAGACTAACAAAATCTAAAAGAAGATGTAATGTAATTGTTTGCTACAATTTTCCATATAACAGTCAAACTTCCACTAATCAATATTAGAACACTGGCAGCATATCTCTGTGAACAATCATAATGTAATCACAAACATCCTTGATTTTGAAGGAGCTCTTTCAAGCAGAGACAAAAAACAATAGTCTAAATTAAAAAATTATACATATCCAGATACGAATACAAGGACCAGCAACCAATGTAATGTATATGATCTTTTAAACTTCAAGACTTACTTCTCAAGCATCCAAGAGGAAAGGTCAAACTAATATAGAGATTAAAATGAGGAAGATAAAAAACTTTATTATTCCACTGAAAAATTTTCCACCTCAAACAATAAAATTCTAAATCAAGAATTCCCAAGAATATTTGGAATTCCTAATTCATTTTGTAATGTTGATATCTAAGTTGCAGCATGACTATTCATTTTCAACTTCGCTTGAATCCACCATCTAATGTGAAAACCTATGAGGGACTTAAGACGAGCTTCTAATAGAATATAATGGACTCCAAGAACAATTCAGGATCATCAAAACATATTTATACCTTAGCAGCATCCTCTGGGTTGTTCTTTACAGGTGCGTAAGCAAGCCATGTATCCATCACCTAAGCAGTGACATAACAATTGGTCATTTAGTAAGGATTATGCCAATAATAAGAATACCTCAAGAGTAACAGCACAGAACCATGAGAAAAGCAATTCTTGTTAGCTCAAATATAAAAGGCCTGACCCATTAAGAGGAATAAGCCCAAGCCAAGACAAGAAAATTGAATTTTGAGTGCTGAAAATCTAAGGAGAAAAAGTTACCGTAAATCCGACTCTTGCAGATGAAGGCAATGTTTTTGGATAATCTTGCATCATACACTCAAGCCTAGTTGAGGATTTGAATAAAGATTTAGTAGAATCTTTGTATCTGCACCAAAATGAGATGACAACTCGACATAATTTCAGGTTTACCTTCTTATTTATTACAAGCATGGACTTGTGAAGCTAAAATAACGACATATACGCATCAAAACTTCAATAACTTGGGATCAAGCCCAGAATATTTTTTTCTCACATAATTGGCAGTAATACTAAATTCAACTTCTTTAGCCTACCAAGGAATCCAAGATCACTAAGAGCTTCCTACTAAGTGTAATACTAAATTTTTATCTTCTCATTAGCAATCCCCTTGAGCAGAATACTTAGGTAAACAATGAAAATTCTCCGAAGTTTTCCACTCATTATCCACTTATACAGCTATTGAACTATTATCATTAATAATTCATTTACAGAATCATTCTACTGCACTTGAGTTGCACTAAATATTCAGTCAAGGCAAGCAGTGCTCTGCAGCAACAATAAAAGTTTAGAGAAAAACTGATTTTGTACATCAAATAGAACTTTGATCTAATGAAAACTTAATTTCTTGATTGATGCAAGCAATCAAACACCATGAATTGCAATCCCAAAGCAGAAAATGATATCTAGTAAGATGTAATGGTAAAAAGAGAATTACTTTGGGTTAACAAACTCCTTTATTGCACCTCCAGTATTCTTGAGCTCCTCAAGGTAAGGACCAAGTTCCAAAATCAACTGCAGAGTAAATAAATAGCAAACGTTAAAATATTGAACACTGTCAAACCTATGCAGAAAACATTATATATGCAAGAGTATGTCTTGCCAACCAAAATTCAGATCAAACTGTGCATTAATGTAACATTGAAATGCTGAAGACAAGAACCTTCTAGTTTCAGCAAAGCCTCATCATTTCATCAATAAAATATTTTGAAATTCTAAAAAGATTTTGCATTCATAATGTAGATATACTAACCGATATATTCTTGTGATTATCAAACATGTTCTTTCAATCTTTCTAGCATTCATTTTTAAGCGTAACTTGCAAAAGTAACTAAAACTTGTGTAATGACCACTGAACCAACAGTCATAATTGGATAAAATTAGTGAGGTTAGCATTTAACAAGATACATTTAAAAAAAAAGAAATATGTAAATAAGATTGCACTCGAAATTACCTGGTTAATATTTCCTGGGAAAGGAGAATAGCCAGTTTCACAATTGACATCTCCATTGGGATGCCCAGTCGCCCGAAGCAGAGGATCCAGCTGATTGTATTCTACATTGATCACCATAGATCTCCCTGAAGTTTAATTAAATTCAAATTAGTAATTAAGCCTAAATTATAAGCACCAATGCTAGTTTAGCAGAGTGTGGTTTATAGTATTTATTATTATGTTACACAATGATAGTGTGGAGAACTAAAGATAAAAACATTATGGTAAATATAATGTTGTTAACATCACATGAAAAAACATAACCCTGGGATACACAAGAAGGAAAGGATTGAACATAAATTAAACTATCATGGACCATGAAGATCTCTGTAAATAAGACAAGCCTTTTCCCCTCCTAATTTGCAAAATTTCCGTAACTTCTAAAATATTCAAATGTGTTAAACTTATCAGTTTTTCATTATAATTAGGGTGCGTTTGATTCACAAAATGTTTTATTGCTGAAAATGTAAGATTACCAACAAGATATATTACCTTGAAAATTACGGAGGAATGTTATATCAATATATTTGGTTAGATTAGTGGGTACAAATAATTAAGATGTTTGGTTGGGAAGAACAAAATATTATCGACAGAGGCTTTAACTAAATTGCCCTTCCTTTTTAATATCATTATAATAATATTATTATTATTTAAATAAATTCTTTTAACCCCCTACATTTGAGAATTTAGCTAAAACACCCGCAACAACAAAGTTTAAATTTTAACAAAATACCCCCAGCCACCCAAGACCACCGTCGATTGTAGGCCACCATCGCTGGCCACCGGCGTCAGTCACCAAAACAGCACACGACCGGCGAGATCAAGTTAGCCATGCACCGTTTTGGCTTTTTTCGACCAAATCGAAGGCCGAAAACAGCTAGATCACTGTGGATCTAGCCAAAAACAACCGGATCTAGGGATAAGAAACGAGTCAAGTAGTTCGCAAGCTACTCGAGCTCGACTCATGAAAAGCTCAGACTCATCTCGAAGTCAATTGAGTTGATCTCGAGCTCGAGTGGCTCGTTTAATGGGTCAAGCCGAGTTCGATCAGGGCGAAGCTCGGCTCGATTGGCTCGCGAATCTCATCACGCTCAAAGGGTCAAATTGCAAGTTTTGTAACTTTTTTATATTTTTAAGTTTTTAAAATGACAAACAACCCATTTCTCACAACAAACTCGAAGCTTGAGCTCGTTAGAGCTCGATTACTCGAGCTTGAGCACAAGCTCGAGTACCCACCCATACTCGCAAGCTCGAGCTCGAGCCCAAGTATTCAAGCTCGAACGAGCTCGGCTCAAACTTGAACTCGACACTGTTCATCACGAACTGAGCTCAAGTGTCCAGATATTTTGCTCGGCTCGGCTCGGCTTATATACACTCCTAATATCTAGATCCACGCTGATCTGGCTATTTCCATCCAGATCGAAGGCCGAAAACAGGTAGATCACTGTGGATTTGGTCGAAAACGGCCACAAATGGCCGATCTATTTTGGCCGTTTTCGACCTTCGATCTAGCTAGAAACAGCCAAATCGGCACACGGCTGACCAAATCCCGCCGGTCGTGCATCAATCTGATGACTATTGCTGGTGGCCCGCGGTGGTGGATGGTGGCCAGCGGTGTTCTTTGGTGGTTAAGGCTATTTTGTTAACTTTTAAAATTTTATTTCTGGGTTGTTTTAGCTAAATTCTAAAATGTAGAGGGTCTGAGCTAATTGCTATTTGGTAGACATTTGAGGGCAATTATATCCGGAATGGTATTTAATTAAGGGCAAAATGGGTATAAAATTAAGATTACCCCAGTAATCTTTAAATACCACACCCTAAGAAGGTAATATGATTACCTCCTATTTAACCCACAGTAATCATTATTGGTATTGAAAGATTACCGAAATCTTTTATTACTTGACAACCAAACAAGAGAATGTCCGGAATTAAAGATTGATTATCGGAGTTTTCTTTCCATAGCCCTAACCAAACACACCCTTAATGTCAAAATGATTGTGAATCTAAAAGAAGTTTTCAAAATCTCATTCACATGCAGGTTAAGGAAAATAGTTAAACTTTCCCTATTGGTGATGTTTGTTCCTTCACCAAGGAGGCTAGTGTCCAGAAAAAACAATATATGGAATTAATTTAGAGTCTTTAAGGACCCCTTCTTCCCTCCCAAACCAAAAATGATTACTTTGGTTTCACCCAAATAAGCAGTATAACCTACAAATAGAGAAACATAATATAATACATGAATTCCTTGGGCATTAGTGAAAGGAAAAAAGCATTTTATAACATACCGTCGGCATGAGTAAGCTTGGTTATGCCTCCAATAGCTTCTTTCGCTTTACGTGGAACAGCAAGAGAGTTAACATGGTATTGTTTGGTAGCACTGACTCCCAATGATGCTGGAATTGCCTACATAAAAATAAAGTACGTTTATCGTATAGCCAAGTACAACTATATTTAACCAGAAGTAATTCTATAAGAGACTGTGAAATTAAAGCAACTCCACCTTGAACAGAAGTCCATTGGTATCTTGAAAGAAAAGAACCCATCTCACACCAGTATCATGCCTGAAAATATGACAAAACACCACCAAAATTATGATACTGCAGATTGTTGAACCAAAATTCAAGTAGATCTATAAGATGCAACTTGATGAACATATTCATTATGGCAAATTTTGATAGGCTATCTTCTCAAATATATGGGTGTGAGTATGTGGAAACCAAGAAAGTTACTCCCGATGCCAATTCATCAGGATTGAAGTCCAATGAATAAGTACCTTAAATAGGGGAGTGAAGTTATCAAACAGATGGCTTGAGGTGTAAATTAGAACTCTTTCTTATCTCATACTTAATGACTATCATTTACTTTCAGGTAATGGCCTAATACAGATTAGAGGACAGTGTTTTCAACTGTATTCATCACCTACTCAAAAAAGTAAAGCACATACGACACCAAAGTTCACAAAACAAAAATCCTCGTGGTAACACATAAACCAGTAATTAGAGAAAAGGGACAATTTTGACTATAATAACTTTCATAAACATGACCTAATTCAATAAATTATGAACAAAGCATTTGAAACATACCATGTCTTCAAAAGGCCACTGGAATAAAGAAGAGAATGCACATCACCATGGCCATGAGGCTTTGTCTATACAAACAAAAAAGTGTTAACTAACAAATATGAACTGAATATTTAAGGTTAGAGAGATTACATAAACTCTGAGATTTTCTCACTTATAAAAAATATTACGGAGAATAACTACCTGAATTCTGTACTTGTTTTTAGGATCCAGAGCAATCCGAGCATCATTATCATCTAAGCATGCAACTTTTTCCTGAAACAAATTGTAAACTTGGTATTTTAATAGAGCTGTTCTACAACTATGACCAATATTCCAAGGCATCAAATTATGGTATTTAATTTATAAATAAAAGAAATACTTCAACAACCAATCATGTACCTGCTTCAGAAGTTTTACTTGTGTAGGTTTCATTCCAAAATAAGAATTTGATTCTAAAAGCTCCAATGTGCACAAATGTGTATCATCCGACGTCATGATAGCAAAAGGAATCTCTTTACATTCTGCTACAAATTTGAAAGAGACATCATTGCTTGAAAAGTTGAGAAAAAGCTACATAAATTTTCTTATAGAAAGTGATGCACACTATGAACTTAAGGAGGAGAACTAAGTCTGATTTCATAATTTCATAGTTTTCATACAAAATCGAAATCACACTGTTTCAAGTCTAGCATGACCACCTACTTTACTATCAGTATTTACATATATTTAGCTTTTGCTGATGGCAAACCTTGTGTGAGTTCGCAGCTAGCATCCTGAAGAGCCAAAATACACTCAATGTAGTTCTGTAAAAAACACGTTCCAGTAGTGGTTTCTGCAGGAAGAGCCACCTGCAAGATGTTAAAAACTTATTAGTTACTGATGTCAGTACAACTTCAAACTGATTTAAAGTTGAAGTTATCATTAGTGGTTTTGTCAACTATACAACAACAAGGTCAGCCATCTTCGATGTTTAGGACTGTCAGATTGAAAAACAAGTCCATAAACTTAAACGTAAATAAACTTGAACATTTTTTGACAGATGAGTGGTATGAAAATAGAAAGATAAGATTATCATTACCACTGCATTTGTGAGATGCAATAACTAGGAAAAAGGAGAGATAAAATCATAAATTAAAGTAAAATTAACTAAGCTATAAAACAAAACAGTTATATATACTACGATTATCAAAAATTATTGAAAACCCAATTAATACGATGATAAAGTACACACCTTAATTCCATTGTATCCAAGGCGTTCCCCAAGACCACCTGCGACAAGAACAAAGGCAGCATTCTTAGCTTCCTTAACTCCTTCCTGCTCATAATTGATAAAGGTATCATTGCCAAAAGTTAACGATTCTCCTGTTGGGACCTGCAAAAATTGTTGGCAATGTATCAGCCAAATTCTACTCGTTCATTTATTTGTTGTGTTAAACAGCTGATATTAATGGAATCAAACATCATTCTCTCCAGCTATATAACCTCAAGTGAATGACACACTTCTTAGTCCCCTCCCCCAAGCAGAGTGGATTGAGCTACAGTTTATGGAATTTGGTGTCACTCAATTGTTATAAAACTAAAAATCCATCTTCTGCTTATTTAAACTATATTTTATGCAATTTTGCTGATTCCGTCCTGGGGGGGAAGCCAAAATTATCAAGGAGCTGGTATAAAAATAGGCCAAGCACAAAAGGAGCATTTTGCTTTTAACAAGGAAACTGAAGCATAGAATCGAGTAGACATAACATAAACCAAATGAAATTATGTGGATAGATGACTTCTGGCCCTTATTTATGAATTCCCATATTATCAACTAAAAATACCATATAGCTTTATCACAATAAATGTTGATTGATAATCAAATTGCAATTCTTGCTAACCAATCAACAAACACATTTATATTTGCAGACATGTCTAAAAATTGCTTATCTCAATTATTATACACCAGGAAATACTTTCTGAAAGTTGGATATTGGATTGAAATTCATAATTAAAATTCTATAAATTTAACATAATTTTCAGTTGGTTAAATCACTAAAACTGAAAATTGTAAGTTTAAGAAGCATGAAATTTAAATTTACATACAGAAGGAGTGAAGCCATCAAATGGATTCTTCCCAGCTTTTGAGTCTGTTAAAAGTTCTCTAGCAGTTTTAATGTAAGATTTCAAACCACCAGGATAGCTTGAGTTAAGCCGAGCCACCTAAAAGGAACAGGGACACAAAATTATAAGAACAAAAATCAGAGAAAAATACATACTTTGACACTAATCAAAGAATCAGTAGCCATCACAGAAATACTTCTTTTTATATCCTTATCATAGAGACTCATTTTAAAACTTAAGAACAGAACAATAGGCAAGAATATGTCTAACCAACATTTCTTTTTCTAACTCTACTATTTCATTAAGAATATATGCATGTACTCAAAATAAATAAATCATTCTCTTATGCTAAATAAAGAAAAAAAAAATTCCACTGGACGGTTTAATGGCAACACTAAAATTAATAAACTTCTTACTTTTACATTTATACGTTCTAAGTTTTGACTACAGTTACGCTCAGACATAGTCACATCATTTAATTTTTCAAAGGCTGTGAGATCAGATAAACAAATGACCTCAACTTTAACAAAACTATTAAAAGAGATCTAACTATCAGCCTATCACAAGATTAATTTGTTTCCAAATCACTCTCATTATTTCACTCAAATATAACTCTTCTAATGCATTCGAATTTAACAATATTTTATCCATCCCAATGATCTTGTCATTCATCCTATATAATGATAAAACTTGAACATGGGATGAATGATAACACTTGAATGTAAACCAAATACAAAATAAATTGCCACAAAAATTTAAAATAATTCACCATACACATCCACAAAACACAATATAATTGACAAACAAAAATGAATTACCTGATCAAAGAAAGCTTTTTTCTCCTCGTCATCAACGCCAGGCTCTGCCCACTGCTCAAACAAATGACTCTGTCCCATCTCCGTCAACATCTTAGCCAATTCAATCTGCCATGTCGGCGTCACCGTCACCATCACCACCAAATTCAAATCACAAACAAACTTAACAAAAACCAAATAAAACACAGCATATGATAACTCTACAATGGTGTACCTGCTCAAAGGAAAGGGTAGAAAGATTTTTCAGTAGATTAGGAGCGGAATTGGCGAAACCGCCATCAATGTCGAGTTTGGAGAGGTTATCGGTGGTTGATTCAAGCGTCGAAGCCATGAGAAGGAAGAAGCAAAACGACGAGTCGTTTGGTGGAGAGATTGGTTAACGAGATGAGATGTAGAGAATGTTTTGGGAGGAGTTTCTAGGCAGTTACTATACAAACTACTGGTTTATAGCGTACGTGTTTGAAGGCGAAACTTGCGTTTCAGTTGAGGTGGTCTTGCTGATGTAGATCTTCAAGCCGAATAAGTTTTTATATGGCTGGTAACTGGTCACCGGGAGATTACCTGTTTGCAACCGCTTGTTAGGGAAGAGTCTTTTGTTCGAAAAGGTAAAAAATTCAAATTTAAAAGTGACTTTTGCTTTCCCCTTGTTGCTAACAAACGTTACTACTTAATCACTAACGACAAAAGGGCAAATTCGTCATTACAATCTTCTGTCGTCATTCTCACTCAGACTCCCTGCCGTCAGTTCTTCCTCGTTGAAACCAACATGTTTAACTAAATGACCTTAATGCCCTCTTACATCTCCGCCACGTCATAAAACAAAAACCACCACCCTCTTCTAATAAAAAAAAAAAAATTAGAAAAATTATCCCTACCAAATACCCATTTTTCCTTCTTAATATCAAATACCTTTTCTTTTTCTCAATACTAAATACTCTCTTTTTTTTATTTTCCTCAACACCCTATACTCATTTAACGTCTACAAACATACAAATCTAAAAAATAAAACCACTATTTGATTTTGTTTTAGTAACTGTGAGGATATTTGGAAGGCTTGGGTTGCATGGGAGGGTAAGGGGTGGACCGGCAACTGCTATGAAGAAGAATGACAGGTGAGCCGCCGGTTTTGAAGGAGGGTGAGAGGTGAGCCGCAACATTAGAGTGGGTGAAGGAGCAGTTGTCGTGGGAAGTTTTGTACTCACTTGGACTAGGGATGTGCACAAAGCCCCGCCTTGCAGAGACTTGCCTTGACCTGGCTCAAACGGGGCGGATTTTCTCCGAATCGTTCGGGCTTTGGGTCGGGATCGGACCCAAGATTGGCCTCGGAATTTGGGGACGAGTCAGGATAGGTTTTGCCCCGGCTATATATATATATAATTGAAAATCAATCATATATACCTATAATAATTTTAATATTTGAAAATCAATTGTACATTATACAATGACAAATTATAACTGTGTAAGTATTTTATGAAACTATATATAAATAGGTAATAAATAAAACTATATTAAATATAATAAATCATTATAAATATTTGTAATATATATATATATATATATATATTAATATTATACATAATATGTTAATGCTATGAAACAAAAGTTATACATTCGACATTATATATGGTATATATTTTACATTATACATTATATATGGTATACATTTGACATTATACATTATATATTATACATTGTATATTAATATAATGGTTTTTATATTTAATATGTACATTATATATTTAATTTATTTTTTTATGATATGGTCTTTACATTTAATATGTATATTATATATTTAAATTTTTTTTTTTTTGGATTGGTATATATAATTTAGAGAAAATGATAATAAAACTAAGGATACAAAAATACAAAAAGCCCCCAAACGGGGAATTTGTTTTTTTTCCTAGATTCTCCGAACGGGCTTCGGGCTGGGATCGGGGAATCCCCTTAGGCTGTCCCCGACCCTACCCTGGCCGGTGCCCATCCCTAACTTGGACTCTTGGAGTTAGGTTTTGGGGTGTTTAAGCTTAAGCTTTTTTATATTTATTCATTATTAATAATGGAATTAATTGCAACTAATTGTAAAAGAGGGGTCAATTACTATTCTATCCTCTCCCGGTTAAAGTAACGTGAGAGTACTAACGGCGGGGTCTAATTGAGAACTGTTAAAAGCTTGGGTTAGGGGTTGGTTTCTGTATTTTCGATTAATTTATTAACAAAAAAGAAATCTATGGTTATATGAGACTATGACTCTATGAGTCTTTTAAAAGGGTATTAATGATGATACTTTTTCAAAAAGATTTTGGTAGAAAGTGTCACGTTTTTTAACTGGCATAATTTAATTTTTTAATTTTTTAAAACTATTTTTTAGATGCTAAAGAACCGGTAAATAAAAGAAAAAAAAATGAATAGTAGATGTCACAGAACTGGCGATTAAAGAGTCATATTCATTAATGCAAAAAAATTCCACAAAACAAAAATTCTCAAACTGATTCAAAGTAGCANTACTAAGTACTTTTTTTTTTTTTTTTTCCTCAATACCCTATACTCATTTAACTTCTACAAACATACAAATCTAAAAAATAAAACCACTATTTGATTTTGTTTTAGTAACTGTGAGGATATTTGAAAGGCTTAGGTTGCATGAGAGGGTAAGGGGTGGACCCGCAACTGTTATGAAGAAGGATGAGAGGTGAGCCGCCGGTTGTGAAGGAGGGTGAGAGGTGAGCCGCAACATTAGAGTGGGTGAAGGAGCAGTTGTCGTGGGAAGTTTTGTACTCACTTGGACTAGGGATGTGCACAAAGCCCCGCCTTGCAGAGACTTGCCTTGACCTGGCTCAAACGGGGCGGATTTTCTCCGAATCGTTCGGGCTTTGGGTCGGGATCGGACCCAAGATTGGCCTCGGAATTTGGGGACGAGTCAGGATAGGTTTTGCCCCGGCTATATATATATATAATTGAAAATCAATCATATATACCTATAATAATTTTAATATTTGAAAATCAATTGTACATTATACAATGACAAATTATAACTGTGTAAGTATTTTATGAAACTATATATAAATAGGTAATAAATAAAACTATATTAAATATAATAAATCATTATAAATATTTGTAATATATATATATATATATATATATTAATATTATACATAATATGTTAATGCTATGAAACAAAAGTTATACATTCGACATTATATATGGTATATATTTTACATTATACATTATATATGGTATACATTTGACATTATACATTATATATTATACATTGTATATTAATATAATGGTTTTTATATTTAATATGTACATTATATATTTAATTTATTTTTTTATGATATGGTCTTTACATTTAATATGTATATTATATATTTAAATTTTTTTTTTTTTGGATTGGTATATATAATTTAGAGAAAATGATAATAAAACTAAGGATACAAAAATACAAAAAGCCCCCAAACGGGGAATTTGTTTTTTTTCCTAGATTCTCCGAACGGGCTTCGGGCTGGGATCGGGGAATCCCCTTAGGCTGTCCCCGACCCTACCCTGGCCGGTGCCCATCCCTAACTTGGACTCTTGGAGTTAGGTTTTGGGGTGTTTAAGCTTAAGCTTTTTTATATTTATTCATTATTAATAATGGAATTAATTGCAACTAATTGTAAAAGAGGGGTCAATTACTATTCTATCCTCTCCCGGTTAAAGTAACGTGAGAGTACTAACGGCGGGGTCTAATTGAGAACTGTTAAAAGCTTGGGTTAGGGGTTGGTTTCTGTATTTTCGATTAATTTATTAACAAAAAAGAAATCTATGGTTATATGAGACTATGACTCTATGAGTCTTTTAAAAGGGTATTAATGATGATACTTTTTCAAAAAGATTTTGGTAGAAAGTGTCACGTTTTTTAACTGGCATAATTTAATTTTTTAATTTTTTAAAACTATTTTTTAGATGCTAAAGAACCGGTAAATAAAAGAAAAAAAAATGAATAGTAGATGTCACAGAACTGGCGATTAAAGAGTCATATTCATTAATGCAAAAAAATTCCACAAAACAAAAATTCTCAAACTGATTCAAAGTAGCAGTTACTTTCAGCATTTCAGACCGCATCTTTAAATTTTAGGGAGAGCGATTTTTTGCACCCAAGGTTTGACGAAACACACATTCCCACCAATTAAGTTTCAAAATGACATTTTTTCACCCATAGTTAAGATCTGTCAATGAAATCTGTTTTTTGACAAGAATAAAATTATAAAAATACAATAATACCCTTATCATTTGAGTTTATAATTTTATAAAATTTGCTATAATTAAAAAATATTCTAAATCTTTTTTTTTAAAAACCCAATTCACTATCATATTTATGCAAGAACATCTTTCTCACCCACCACCTTGGGTGGCAACCTCCCTCTCTCCTCCAACAAGCCCACCACAATTACTCACGACCCTAGCCGCCAGTGTTGGCAGCCTTGCTCTATAATTTATATCACACAACCAATGTCAAAAGGAGTTATTTTTGTATTTATTTTCATGGATTTTATGGGTTTGATTTACTATTTTCTTTTTCTCTTGTTTTGTTTATTATGAATTTATGTTCATGGAGTTGAGGTGGAGGAATTTTTGATGGAATTAGAAGTGAATATTTCTGTAAACCAAATTCTGGTTTGTTTGGAAGATGTATGTGAACCAAATTTTGGGTTGAAAATTTGTGAAGGCAGAATCCTTTGCTCTTTTTCCTTCTCTGTTTCAATTCTCTCTCTCTACTTTATTTGATTATTGTTGTGTGTAACTACTTGGTCGTCGGCGGTTGCCCATCATTTACAACCTTCCCACAGCCAACTCACCCACCATCTATTAGACGAAATTCCTCACCCAAACTAAATTCTGTTTTTTTAGAGCAGTTCTGTTAAGCAAAATCTGGATTGTATGGAAGGTTTATGTGAAGTAATTTCTTGGTTGTATTGAAGAATTATGGAAGGCAAATTTAGTCTTACTGAAGAATTATGTATAATCTTTTTATACGGAAGATTTTTGTATATGGAAGAATTATGTAAAATTTTATTGTATGGAAGATTTAAGTTTAATTTTTTATTCATAATATTCATATGATATTAATTTATTTATTATATTTGCAGTCTGACTGACAAAAATACCCTTTTTACTGTTAAAATTAACGTTTGAATTTAACAATGGGTGAGAAAGTGTCGTTTTGAAACTTGACGGGTGGGCAAATGTCAGTTTGCTAAACCCTGGGTGGCAACATGTTCGTTCTCCCTAAATTTTATTGGAAACTGACCATGACATCCCGCCGCACCCCATCTTCATCAAAGTCTAATGATTTTAACATGACAAAAACTAGCATAAATTTCTTAAATGTGGGAGATTGGATTCGTTAGCATGTACCAATTTTCTACCAAATGGCCCATTGAATGAGATTCCAACTTCTATATATTGCCTTCAAAACAAAAAGTATACTTTCTAACAACGATATTGGGTGACCTGTAATTTCTTTACAACCATAACTTTTTTTTCTTTCTTTCTTTTTGGCAAAGTCGTTTTAAAACTAGGCCATTCACTTTTGTATTTTTTTTTTTTTTTTTTTTTGGGTGTCTTTTCATGTTTTATGAATCGTGATGCTTTAACCAATTCCAAAGCATGGAAAGGTGCTAATGCTTCCAGCATATGCCATATTGATATAAAGTATATTCTCCATCGACTATGGGCCTTCACCCAATTTTCCGAACAATCTTGAATTGATATGTAGCATATATTACGGTGGAAGAGTAGTAAAGGGAGAGAATAAATTCTTCACGTTTTGCCTGTTACATGTCCATCTATCTTTGAATCTTGAATTCTCATGACACATTCCTATATAAACAACACTTGTGCAACTGTTATTATATGATAATATAATGAAATTAATGTGAGTATAATTGGAAAGGACCAAATGGGGGCAACACTTTTATTTTCTAAAACATCAAACCACATGGACCTAAGGCCCGACAAATTTTACAAAGATCCGGCCCAAATTCACCGGTCATGGACCATCCAAGTTAAACTATACATTTAGACCTGATAAAACGGGTTTGAACCTGCGGTGAATCCATACTCGGATAAATAATACTCCCTCCGTTTCAATATAAATGACTTTTTAAGTTTGTACACAATTTTTAATGAAAAAATTTCATTTATCTCCTACTTGACTTTTTCCTCTGATTTTGTAGGTGGAAAAAGCTTTGCTCTGATTTTGCAGGTGAGAAAAACTTTCCTGCTACACACATTGAATTATTTAAATAATTTAATATATATATATATATTACCATTTTCTCTCTCTTATTATCACATACAAATCACATACAAGACAAGCATATTTAACTTAAAAAAAAATCACACCTTCAAAAACTACATTAAAAAAAAAAAAAAAGGAGAGAGTATAAGGTGACCGTTTTTACCCGTACCCGGTTCGGCTTGTTTTGAAAACGGGTGAATGGGGTACACCCGCACACTCACTTACTCACTCAACCGTCGCCGCTTCTCCAGTCTCCAGTATCCACCGTCGCCGCATCTCCAATCTCCAGAGCGACGTCTCCACCGAAAGCCGCTTGCTCAGGTAACATACACACACATACTTAACAACATACACACACTGATACATTAACATACACACACACAC